>NC_057802.1:482477410-482635762 GCF_018294505.1 Triticum aestivum | reverse complement strand
TCTGGCGCCGCTGGAGGAAATCGCCAGGCTAAGCCCGGGCAGCTGACGGCGGTGGCGGCGGAGCCTCTCCTTCTCGTGCGCGAGGGTGGCACGGGGCACCCGGGCAAGTGGAAGTGCGCCCCAGATCTGAGCCTCCGCGGTGGTGGCTCGCTCCAGCGGCATTGCGACACCTCGGATCGGCGGCGGCTTGGAGGGCTTTGTGGACTGGTCGGCTGCGGGCGTGGTTGGCCCTCCGGTCAGATTTGATCTGGCCAGAGTGGCTTGCTCGCTCCGCGACGGCAGAGATCGGTGGTGATCCGTGCGCACCATACGAGATGGAGGTTCGTCGAGCGGATCCGAGTGAAAACCTCACTCTCGTGTTGTTGCCAAGACCGGCAATGGCGGCACTCTTTTGTGTCGTTACGTTCTTGAGGGCGTCGTCGTGGAGAACCTACAGACCTCTGTCCGCTACCTTTGGGGGAAACCCTACATCAGTAGATCGCATGACGACGACGCTCTGGAGTCGTTTCCTTCTTGGGGGCGTCATTCTTGGAGGTGTACACAGGCTCGAGGGACCAGTGGACGACTTCTTTGGTGGATTGGTGCTTCATCTTACTCATTGATGGCGGCAGATCTCGGCAGCATGGCGCAGTGGAGACTCGGCGTCCGATGCGCGGAGAGGCCTAGCAAGGTCGGTGCGTTAGTTTCTGCTCTGAAGATGGATTGGTGGAAGACGGCGGCGACGACACATGAGAGTGCGTCGGACCGGTTTGTGCCCCAAATCCAGTATCTGGTTCGGTTGGGGCCTTTGGCTTTAGATGTTAGGCTTTTGTGCGATTTCTATTTGGTATTAGATTCGGACTATCGGCACTCCTTCACCAAGTGGATAGGACTAGCGATAGTTATTGCTAAGATAGTTGCTTCAGACTACCTGATGTACTACTTTGTAAGGTCCTTATGAATAACTAGTAGAGTGCCCGTGCGTTGCCACGTGCTTTTTAAAAGATTTAACTACTAGCATATGTTTTTAGATGTCCAATTGTACATGTAACATAATGCATGTCAAATTTTACATGTATAAAAAAGGTGAACAGTAATAGATGGACAATAATATAAATCCACTTTAAAAATAAATTTATTTTAATTGCATTCATTGCCCAGATGCAGAGGCGAGGGTAATCTTTTTTTTTTTTTAAAGCTACGCAGGTCACTATCTACGGGAGAAAAGCCAATTACGGAGAGCGTATCGAGCCCGCCCAGAATTGGGTACTGGCGCGTATCGAGCCCGCGCAGAATTTGTACGCGCGCGAAGTTTCCCCAATTCTCTCCCGAACGCGCGCGAAGACCCTCATATTCCCCAATCCTCTCCCCTGTACACGCGCGAAGATTTCCCCCAAATCCCACTCCAACGGTGAGAGCGCCGCCAAAATAGCACGGCGGCACAGCTCATCCATAGCCGCGGCGCCCGTGCCCTCTTCAAGCCATCGCCGTTGCACGCCTGGGATGCCGCGGCTGCCGCTGCCGCCGCCACTGCTGCAGGGCTCCCGCGGCTGCCGCTGTAGAGGGGTCGCCGCCGCCGCTGCAGAGGGTCCGCCGCCGTGGAGCTTGACCGACATGCCGCCCTCGACAACAGCTTCAGGCGGAGGTCTCCGTGCTGCTACAACCCTGCCTCCCTAGAAGAATCCTACCCTGCCTCCCTTGACTAGTACGTCCTCGATCTGCAACCTACTCAACTATGGAAAAGCGTCTTCTTCAACTTCAGAATCAAGGCTCCATTAGGTGAGCTCACCGGACAATGTTTCCCTCATGTTCCTATATGTGTCTGATGCATTCGGTTTAGGGATCGGTAAATGAATTATTTTAGAGATCTTTTGTACTCCATGAAGATGAAGCTCACATCTAGGAAGTTGTCATCGCTAAAAAAAACTGTCTATTTGTATTGTGATTAAAACTGGCTATTTCTCCATCTCACAAAACTGTAAACTGGATTTTTTAGAGATATTTGCTGTACTCCAATGTCTCCCTCATGTTTCTATATGAGCTCACATGAAGTTGATAACAAATTGTCTATTTGTGTTGTGATTAAATAAAAGATAAGTTTTGTATCTTTCCATTACTTAATTAAGTGAAGTGAACCTATTGGTTGATATAAATGCACAGTACTCTGTTTTGATAATGTGCTTAATATATTTCTGTGGAGAACCATTGCTTTAACCTTGTGTAATGTAACAAAATGAAGGCTGTTGGTCCTTCGTCTGCACTGTGCTGCCATTTTTTCAATTATCCAGCCATGTCTCTAGAAGAACAGCGTAGTTGGATTGTACAGTGGGTGGAATGAACAAGGGCGCCATTCTGAAGAGTGGGTGCGCAACACAACAACTTTTCTTGACCATGTTTTTCAGATTATGCCTAATGCTGACCGGTTTGGTGTGAAGTGCCCATGCACAAAGTGTCGTAATAGAGTCAGGCAGAAGAAAAGTCAGAGTGCACCTTTGTCAATATGTGTAATTTTAGTTATGTGCTCTGTGGACTTACTAATGCATTTCAATTCAGTTTTACAGGATGGCAATTTCGCGCCGCCGCCGCCGGGGGTCATCCTCTACTAGCAGTGCTACTACAAGCCCTCCACCGGCGAATCAACAAATGGTGTTGAAAATATGGATAATACATTGCAAGGAGTGGAAGATGGAATGTTTGGCGGCTTCTTTGATGCAAATGGTAATGATGCGAATGGTGTTGCTACTGGAACTTTCTCCCCACCTGGTGATGATTTACCTACATTTTATATATCTCTCATCATGGTGAAGGAAGTGGTCTGAACTTTTTTTGTTGATTAATTGGAAGCAAATGGACAATTATCCTTTTGGCCATGCACTTGGTATGGTTGTGATGTCTTGGATCATTGACTTATATGATGCATGATGTATTATTCCAGGCTACTAATTGGCAATCCTAGGTAGATGACATTTTGTGAGTCCTAGGTACTGAGCTAGATGCCATCTTTTGTAAAGAGTGGAGCTAGATGCCATCTTTTGTAAAGAGTGGTACTATTGTGTAAACTCTTCGATGTTGTAATGTATAATGATGAATGATGGTGGTTGAAGTACATAATTTATGTGATTGTTCTCTAATTTTTGGAGTGATTATATACAATTATTTGTAATAGTTTAATTTCTGTGGAACAATATTAATTTGCCCCAATAATACAATATTTTGAAATAACGATTCCCTAGGGTTTGTAAACCCAAGGGGTATAAAATGGACTAACAGCAGCTGCCGTTACATAATATTTCCCTAGGGAGTGAAACTAACCCAAAGGATATCTACTTTACAGGTCAGCATGCTTGCCACCCGTCGCTTGTTTCCCTAGGGTACAAAACTCAAGGGAAAAAGAACTATACCTAGGGTATTCTTTCCTCACCCTAGGGAAACCGAGATTCCCCCACCAATGGTTCCCTAGGTCGGTTTCCCTAGGGGATACACTAGGGAAACCCCTTTCCTTAGCGTTTTTGCCCATTTGCTTAGGGTATCAAGCCCTAGGGCTATCTGCAAAATCTAGTAGTGTTTCATCCGTCTGCCACAAAGCTTGGTCCGTCATGTCTCCCGCGTGGGCCACACGCCATTTCCGTTTCTCCCCTGTGTGGAACGAGTTGGGCCTGCTCCGAATTGTTTTTCTTTCTTCGATTTAATTGTGGAGCAGCAAAAAATAGTATGTTTCCGTTTCTCCCATGTGTGGGCCGAGCAGGGCATGTTCCGTACCATTTTTGTTTCTTTTGATTCAATTGTGACTTGGAGGTCTGAAAATCAAAAGCACGAACTGAGTCTAGCTCAAATGGTTAAGTTCCTTATGGTGGAACGAGCCCACCAGAGGTGCTTGCATTTTTCTGGATTTATTTGAGGCTTTCGAGTGACGCTCGTTCAATGGGAGGAGACGTTCCATCGATTGCGGGTGGCTTTGTTAATCTTAAGATGTTGTGTCGGCTCATTATCCCGGAGGTGCTAATAAGGGTAGGGTGTGCGTGCGTTCATATAGGTGAGTGTATGTGAGCATCTATGAATGTACTGTGTTAAAAAAAGGAAACTACGAATGCAGCAAACCGAATTGTATATATTTGTTAATCGTTTTGCAAAGACGGTATGGTTGAAAGCACAATTCTTTTTCATGTTGAAAATAATTGACGTGGATCATAAATTAAATAATGATTTGTATTTTAGTCTATTGCTCATGAAGTCGGTTAAATTTTCCGTCGTTGCAATACACGAGCATTTTTTGCTAGTAAAATCTAATAGCATCAATATTATGTCAGTATTCGACATTATGGGACTACTCACTCCAATGAAAAATAATGTTTGGGAGGTAGAGGGATTCCCTTACTTGGCTTGTGTAACTGTTGTCAGCTTCTCCGGGCGCCAAGGAGCTTATCTATCTTGAATAATAATGGAGGTGATAGATCTTTAACTATATGTTGGGTTTGTTTTTAGTTAACATACTGTATCATGTTTTGGATCCGTAGTTTGTCTTTATGTATGATATATGTGTAAAAGGACTAAAGGAGTGAGTTGCTTGTGACTTTGTTGAAAACATTGAATGCACTAACAGTTTGTACATTTAGCAGCAGCACAAGTTGATGATTTCAATTCTCTTATCAGCTTTCCTCATTTATTTTTTTGCTAGTGGAAACTTATAAATGCCTAATGCAGCCATGTCAGCGGGTCCAAATTCTTATTATGAAAGACACCATTAAAAACTTAACTAGTGTTTACTAATATTTACCAGTTATCACACACTAGACTTGAATCATACACATACACCATTATTCTTCAAAGAACTGAGTGAAGGAATAAGCAATCTCGAGCATTTAATTGTTATCATTTTTACCTTGTCAAAACATAGTAAATTTGATTTTTCTCCTTTCGTAAATCTCACAAGGCGGATCTATCCTGAGAGCCAAAGAGGATAGAAGGTGTTGAACACAGAACAACATGTTGCTGCGTTAATTGGAACATGCAAAGAAAGAGACAAGCAGAGTCTGCTTGGCGTCCACAGATGAATCTTTGAATGTACTACCAATATTATGAAGCAAAGCATCGTGTGTAACTCACACCAACTTTGGTTGCTCTACACATGCACAAAGCAGAAGTTTTCTTCACTCTCCTAGAGTTTTGGAAACTCTGGCGATCGTTACCCCGGGGCTTGAACTCTGTTTGCTCCACGTGACCACACATGTGATCCTCATTCCCCCTAAACCTCCCACTCTCTCTTATCCCTCTTTGTCCATCTCCCTACTTTCTACTCATGGCACATTTCAGGGTGATCAAAGTGTGATTCTAGATCATCTCCCAACCTTCATCACCAGAGTATATAGGGGTAGGGGTGAAGGTTGATTTTGAAGTGGGAGGATGATCGGTGCTAGAAGTGATCTGACCAAAGCTCTTCAAGGGGTTAGGTTGTCATCATATCCGAGCAAGTTTCAGACATGATGGGATGCCTCCACCTCACGCCAAAGGAGGCAACGACGGTCACAATCCATTTGAACCACACCATTGTTGGCAAAATCCTCGCGCCAAATATTCTCAATTTCATCAAGACTACATCCTCTATGTCTGGTGTGGAAAGCCCTAGGAGGATGTAGTTCAATTCGGCAAGAGACAAGATCTTTGTCAACAATTAGTTTCCAAGTGTGACAAGGACCATGCTCGGTATGGCTCGTTGATAGTTGGTGATTAATTGGGCATCCTTGTAAGTGTACATGGATAGTTAAGAGATTATCTTTGATGCAACGGTCTAGATACACAAGGAAATAACAAGGTAACATAACTAACAATAAGACAGAATACTCTACATGCCAATGTTGTAAGCTATCATTTCCTAGACATCTCTATCTTAAGCGCACTAGGAATAGATCAATGTGAGGGCTTTGGTCTTCAATCACACTGTAGACTCCATGGATCAGATGGAAAGGAACCAACAATGGACTCCGATGGTCCATCCATGCTTTCTTGTGGATGCTAGGGACTCGGTGATGCACCACTTTCGAAAATTTGGTTGGCTTCCGCATCTATACCTTTACAACGCTCAATACGAATAGAGCGATGTGAGCACTTTGTGCTTCGATCACAATGTAGACCCCTCATGTCAGACAGAAACGAAGCCACCCGTGGACCCTGTGGTCCCTACAAGCTTTCATGTGGCTGCTAGGGACTTGATCCCATAGTTTGGACTCCCACATGCTTGGTGTTTTCCCTTCTCTACTGAAGTTAATGCCCTAAGTGCACCTCCTTGACGATCTTGCATGACAGTCTTGGCCCATCTCCTAGCCTTGTGGTAGGAAGGCAAAAGCCATATATTTGTGGTTGGGACTCACTCCTTGCTAGCATCATGAACGAATTTTTAGCATATATTTTGTATTTTAGCATAGTGCATGCATAGCTGAATAGGTGAATACCTACCGCATCTAGATCCCTATAAATAAAATGGATAGTTGTGGTTGCTACTCTACAGGTGTCGTTGTGCCCTCAAAATGCATAACGCAAGTAGGCCCGACTATTGAGTCTTCCTAGCATACAATTTTCAAATATTTGATATTCAAAATGTTAAAATTGTCCAAATATTCGTTCAAACGTGTAAAAGTGTTGTGTATTCATGTATTGAGATTTGTCTGATCAAGAAGCATATATATGATATATTTGATTAGCGGAACAGGCAAAACCAACGCTACAAAAAGATGATCGGGAGAAGACGGCGCTACAAGGTGTGTGCGTCTCCTAATTCCTTTCAGGTGTTGGATCTCTACCTCTAATGTATCAGTTGGTAGTCTCCGTTCCGGATTTATTTTCGTCCCACCATTTTCATCCGGTTTTTTTTCGTCCTCCTCTTCCACCACGCTCTTTCACCTTGGTTTTTTTACATCATCCTTTCCCACGCACGCGCACAAAAAGAAACTCCGAGTGACCCATCTGCCCTATCCCTAACCCGCTCTCGTCTCCCTCCCTAGGACGCAGCCGCCCACCGAATCAAATCCCGTCGTCGGGCTCGTCTGCCTCGCCATGACCGATGAATGCGTCGGCTGCGGCCACGCCCCCTCTCCAAACGGCGGCGATGCTGGAGGGAGCAGCTCACGCTGCCAGGCTCCCGACCGAACGCGTCGGGTCATCTCTCCTCGAGGCCAACCCCTCCTATTCACCGCATCTCTCCCTGACTCCGTCTCCTCCACGAGATGTAGCACCACCCCACGCCATGGACGCCCTTGCTGGTTGCATCTCTCCATGCGCCGCCAATCCTATGACACCGCTGCCCGGCAGTCTCCACCAGCACCACGACGGGCGTGGCCTCTGCACGCGCCGTCACCTCCCCTCTAGATCCGGCCGTCGTCGAGGGCATATCCATCCAGCAGTGCGCCGTCACCTCCCCTCCAGATCCAGCCGTCGTCAAGGGCGTATCCATCCAGCAGCGCGCCGTCATCCCAATCATCACCGTCCACGGCGTCATCGCCCAGGCCCAGTCACGGGCCGGCAAGACCTCCATGATCTCCCTCTTCGTCTGCCAGGTCATTGAGACCAACGTCCACGAGTAAGATGCCCAGCCCTCCCCCTCTGCTACCATCGCTGGATTTGTCAAATTGATTTTTTGGGCCAAGAATTTGATTTTAGGGTTAACCTTCTCGTCTCATTCACGGAGATTCATTCATGTGTCGGACCACATGTGTATAGGTGATTTCCGCATAGCTTTTGTGTATGACGGCTGGAGGACCAACTCAGACCTCGCTTGCCTCAGGGTCAGGAGGTCCAAGGCGCCACAAGACCGGGCCAGGAGTTTGCGTAAACCTGGGCCAGGAGTTTATTTGATAAAGGCTTCAATTTGCGCCCCATTTCATGGATTAACGATGCCAAGAGCATACCATTTGTACAAAGTCCCAAGATCGATGTCTTCTCACATATCTCACATAATAACTACTCGTGCTCTGTTTTTTTCTTTGTATTCAGGTTTCCAGAATGATTGGCCACACCTACCTAAAAAGTTCGGAATTTAACCATGAGCCCCTTCTGGCCTGGTTCCATATTCCAAGGCCCTTCCATAATCCAATTCTTTGTCCCGAACCACCCATTGAAGAACATAGACTGTGCAGAATATCAGTTTGTTATATTTGCATCAGATGAACTATGGGAGCACTTGAACAATCAGGAAGTTGTGGATATAGTTCATTGTTTACCTCGGAATGTAGATGATTTGCCATACTTCCTCATATATTACTCTTTCCCAGTGTACTAAAATATGCTTCCCATTTTAGTCTTGCCTTATATTGTTGATATGTAACCCAAATAGGTTAAACCGAATGTTGTATCGAAACATGTAGTATTTACTTGCAAAAGAGCAACTGAGAGCCTGGTGGGTCGGGATGAAGGAAGAATACCCCTGAGAGCCCAAACTCGAGTTCGAAAATATATGCAGAATATATGTTTGCCTCTGCTATATACATATGTAATTTTCCAGTCTGTGTTTTCTGCTCCTCTTTGGCGCAATGTGGAAGATGTTGGTTTTAAAGGCTAGCAGGGAAGCCAGTGATGGAGTAATCAGTGGTTTATGAGGTCATGGAGCCCAAGACCGGATGCAGCAGAAGAAGCAGCGTCGTTGCCGTGCACTAAGAAGGTCAACAGAGTCTGTGAGGCGGAAGATCCATAGCATACAGGTGAGTCAGTAGGTGCTCATTTTATCTTTCTTCTTATGTTCCAATTTTATTGTTCTTTTCTGCATTAGAGTAGAATGAATATTTGTATTACCATCTCTTCTTATAGTTGTAAATCCCGTGCATCAGTTGGGGTAAGCTTCTCAAATGCCTAACACCAATTAGTCTTCTAAAACTGAAGCATAGACAAAATTCAGTTAATGATCGAAGTTTCTTTTTAAGCGGTACACTATATATTGCTAACCGAGGGAACTTCTATTTGGGTTGCTTGTTTTTTCTAACAATCACTTGAGTGTGTTGTTTGCATTTTTTCAACCATCCATCGCTGAACCTACAAGAGCCTGGTACCAATCATACTACTTGGAGAACCTAAGAAAGTTGTTTCTTCTGTCTCCACTAGAAACCGGAAATGAGAACACCATCTCTGCGTAACTGAACCAAGTGACTGAAAATTTATGTTATATGGTACAACCTCACGAGAGAATTATTTCTGTACACGTAGAACACAATTACATTTCTGAAGGCTTGGAGATCACACAACTTGCCTTGGACGCTTATTGACTTATAGTATTATAGTTGTCTCTTTACCGAATTGCTCCTCAATTTTGTAGATTCGAGCAGTTGTTTATGCTCATAGGACTACTAGAGAAGATTTACATGTAGCCTGAGAAGAAGACCGATGAAGATCTTGATTGTATCAGGCATTCAGGCTATGATTTGGAGATGTGGCTCTTTATTTTATTTGCCTGTGCCACTGGATGTGTACATGTACTTTACTCTGAATGTATGCATCATCTAATTTTGACTCAATCTAGGCAGGAAGAAAATGTATCCAACCAAAGGGAACATCATATTTTGTTAGTTGCCAATGTACGATACCTAAGCCTGAACACTAACCTAAGGTTCATGTTTCTCCTTCTTAGCTTATTTTAAGAGGAACCAGGCATGTTTGCTTCTGTCTTTCTTTATTGGCTAACAAGCAAATTTACTAGCTTCCGTAAAAAATAAATACAGCAAGATCAGTCTGGAATCTGAAATATATATATATATATATATATATATATATATATATATATATATATATATGTATATGTATATGTATATGTATATGTATCTTGAACTCTTCTTCTTGCAGCGGATGCGTTGGATATGCCATTCCTCAATGTGTACCTGGATTCTCTTTGGGCACCCAATTTTTGGGCAGGTGTTATTCTAGCAGCCCGCTTCGCTTTGGTCTTCAGATTAAGCAATTCTCTGCATTCAAGGGAAAGGTCAATAGCTGCTCTCCAAAGGTATGCCAAATTAATATGTTGTCTTGTCACCATACCTTTCGATTATCTGGATGCAAATAAAAGTAGAAAAATCTTCTGAAGTATCCTAGAAGAAGCTCTCAGTTCTAATGAAACCCTTCAATTTAAACTAGGATATGACTTGCCATCTGTTGTAAAAGTGGACATAATGTTGACTCAAAATCGTGTTTGTGAAAGACCAATTGATTTCTTATATTTCATTCGAGTAATTTCGACTGTACAATGACACACTAGTCATAAGTCATAACACATCTAGAATTCATGTACTGAATGCAATCGTGAAACCTGAACCTTGATGTTGTATTAGATCTATGATTATCCTGTTTATACAAACTTTTATTGGTGCAGCCAACGCCGGTCTGTATTCATCTGCTGAATCAGGTTGGCCACGACGAGGAGACGGACACGACCGCGTCGTCCCATCGACCTCCGGGGCCTTTGATATCTCAGGTTAGCTCGAAATGTTATGTTTCTTCTTGGGTTATAATATATTAATATTTGCCGATTCTTCACTAGATTCCTCGGTTCTTGCAGGGTGTGTGTCATGTTATGTTGGGTTTCCTGTGATTTCGGTGCGGGTAGCTACATAGCGTCCGTGGGCCATGCGTGTGACATGCATGCTAGGTAATCTTGACTCCTGTGCGACGGTGCTGGAACCGCCTCCGCTGGTTACGGCCGCCGTGGCTATGCTTGAAGGCAGAATCACCACGATGACTGTAGTTGCCGCACTCAGATCAGAACGGCAGCCACGGTATATGATCAAGCCTTTACTGTCGTCCTCTGAATTTGGGATCACGTGCATCTGCAAGAGAAAGAGCATGAGAGCCTAAGAGGGTAGTACCACGTTACGAACAAGTTGATTTTTATCCATGGAATTGATCTGATGCGAAGCTGATGCCACATAAAAGGTTAACTGAGTTCTTATCTCCAATATGTCATGATGTTACAGTTCAATTATTTTCACCTCTCTAGCTACTATGCACGGAAGGTGTTTGCTAATTTGCACAATGATATTTTCTGGTAAAATACGCTAATATTACCTTCATTTTTTCACATTTTAGTGATGTCCTCTTATTAATCCCTTCTATAATCAAATCTGATATGTATTTGTTCATCTAGGCATCTAGCTGCAGGTGGAATAACAAGATTCAGTGTGTGCAACGACAACAATAAATAACATGTCATTAGGGAGACTTCTGACAATTGAACCCTGCATTTTTTTGGCATTAGTACAACTGTTCTACTGCATTATTCAACTATGCGCGATGAAGCTGATATAGGGTGTGGACTAGACAATTTATTCAGTTTTCTTCAAGAAGGTATGCAGATTGGGCATCAAAGTAGACGACAAAGGATGCTGCACCTTACAACTTAAAAATTGAAAGATACTTTCTATTTTATATTGATGTGATCGCCAGCGAGAACAAATTTTTGACTGAATTTGTTTCATTAAAGTGAAGTTGTTCGGACTTTTCTTTGAATGTTTCTTTTAGTTGCGTAAAAAAGCATTGTGGGTAATTTTTTTGAGCTGATTATGAGTAATGTTTGGTTCCATGCAGGACCAAGGAATGAACACGAAGCAAATTATAACTCTCAGGTTCATGGTTTAGGAGCAGGAAAGAACACTTCCAATTGTGTAGATGGGTCATCAGTAGCATTTCTCTAATTATTCTTATAGAGACTGATTTGGATTGTTGAAGGAAAGGATCTCAATTCTCAATAGCAAACTGCACTGGGACATCTTGGACCTATTCTCCACATTTCTGAGCTAGGTTGGACAGCATGTCATGGGGGGAAATCATTTCTTCCTTCCAATCCGTGGGCTAAATTTGTTATCACCATGTTTTAAATTCCGTGTCATCCTTGAACTTTTGAGGAATTGTTAGATATGTTGGTGAGCGGGCAGGCGGTGCTAGACATGGTAGGGCAAGAGAGCACGAGGGAGAATGTCGAAGGGGGCAACATAAATGAGAGTTCACCGTTATGCTCATGTGGTCAGAACCTAGAGCATGGATACAAGACCTCCATCGTCGTCTATGGACATCAGAGCAGAGAAGTGATGATGGACATTAGACCAGCGAAGACAGTGAGCATGGGCTCCTAGACGATACTTATCATATCATATTCTCAGTATATAGTCAAAAACTGTATGCCACATATACGTTGTGAATTACTATGATATTTGATCAATGAATTTATTTCTAAAAAAATATGTGGCAACACACGGCATTCAACTATAACTTCAACTTCAAGGGTGAACTTATGGGTTTAGTCTTTATTTAAGCAATTAATGGGCAAAATAACCATCTCTCTATCTAACCAATTGATCAGTGAATTGGATAAGTCGATCAAGAGTAAAAAATGGTATCAGGTAATAACTGCATAAATTAATCACATGACAAGTATAACTACACGAACATTGGCAAGGCACATGCAGCTGACTATATAGATCATATTGGCAAACAGACTAAGCTAAATTCTTGAGGAATTCGACATAGGTCTTGCAAATTAAACAACAAAAAAAGTGTGCAAACCACAAAGGTGCAGTAGTCATATCATACATCTCTAACAGAAGTGTCGAACTGCAGTTACATTATATTATAGCTGAAGATGGAGTGGGTTCTGTACTTGTATATACATGTATTGACCAATATGTATATCAAAATCTTCTAGAACATCCACATTGAAGAAGATTTTTCCCTGTATGATCATATTGTTTTCACTTCCTTCACCAACAAGGCAAAGAACTAAACAGAAAACAATCACTGATCTGCCACTACCTGTGAGAAAGAATTGGTTTGTAAAGGGAACAAACTCGCCTGTGAATAGGAGATGTACTAGGACGATGAGGTCGCAACCTTCTTGGTGGATTCCTCGAGAAATATGGCAACATCCACCATCTGATCAAACATAGGCCCCACACTATCACCATTTGATTCCGAATGCCCGAGTCAGTCCAAGTACCTAAACTAGAGGGAGCAACTGAACAAGAGTCTTCCTAAAGCCAATGTGGGAGCCAAGCACGCCACTGGTGCCGGCGAGCACATGAGGCACACCGACAACGCACCGCATCTTGGCCGGCTTAGAGATGCCCACCTCTCGTGTCACGGTCAGCACCTCATCCTCTAGACGGCCCTCCACCGAGTACATCAAACTTTACATGACGCATTGCTCCCGCGCCTCCCCATACACTAGCGCGGGAGGGACGTGAGCTGGTTGAAACAATCCAAGCCGAAGGAGGACATCTGCATCTATGCCGACACCACGGTGGGTGGGTGGGTGGGGGGTTGTTGGCTGCGTGGGGGAGAACATCTTCATTTCCCTAATATGTTGAGAGAGTAAAAAAAAACTCATCGAGATACATACACTTCAAGCGAAGTGCATTTTTGTTAATTGCAGAATTTTATGTCACCGTCTTTTTTATACACGCTGAACTCATGGAGTGTGTTTATATATGGGACCAGAAAATATGTATTAGAAGGACTGAAATTTATAGCAATACAACTATAAGTCGTATGCAACATCCACACGATGAATTACAGTTTATTTGGATGATACTATCTCTATATATAATTATTTTGGCCCGTGGCAATGCACGGGCATTATACTAGTATCAAATAATGATGCTAGCACATACTACTAAGGCCTTATACAATGCTAGGTGCCTAGAGATGTGCTTAGGAAAATAAACCGGGTTTTCCTGAAGCACCGGTTTCTATTTGTACATGATAGACGAGTATCTATTCTGTACAAATAAGCACCGGTGCTTGAGGAAAGTCTGATTTATTTCTCTAAACACCTCCTCTCAGGGGCGGAGACAAGGGGCAAGCAGGGGCTAGACCGCGTCTTCAGCACTCGCTTCAGTTACAGGCGCCCATGCCCCCGTGAACTGGGCCGGCCCAGGTCGCCATGTACGCTCGTCCCGCACGATCGCAGTGCACCTGGCCTCGTTCACTTCGATCGCTGTTTGCCTAAAAAAAAGACTTCGATCGCTATGGACCGGTACACCTTTGACCTTTAAGAAAAGAAAAAAAGAAAAAAATCCGTAAAAAAATCATGAATTTAAAATGTTCTTTCAAAGAAAGTTCACAAACTTCAAAAATAGTTCACCGACTAAAAAAACGTTCGTCCGTTTGAAAAAAGTTCATCGATTTTGAAACAAGTTCACCAGTTTTAAGAAAAAGTTCGCAAACTTTAAAAAAAGTTCATCAGATTTTGAAAAAAGTTCACCAGTTTTCAAAAAAAGTTTGCAAACTTTAAAAAAGGTTCATCTGATTTGAAAAAAGTTCAACGAATTTTAAAAAAGTTCACCGATTTTTACAAAAGTGGTCGGATTTGGAAAAAATGCATCAAATTTGAAAAAGTTCACCGATTTTGAAAAATGTTGATCAGTTTTTAAAAAAGTTCGAGAACTTTAAAAATATTCACTGAATTTGTAAAAAGTTTACCGATTTTTACAAAAGTTGTCGGATTTGGAAAAATTGCATCGAATTTGAAAAAGTTCACCAAATTTGAAAAAACATTCATCCAATTCGATGAACTCTTTTCGTTGAATTAGAAAAATTGAAAAAGGAAAAGAAAAAAGAAAGAAGATCAAAGGAAAAAAAAGGTTGTTTAAAACCACATTGGTTGGTTGGTCTAGTTGGCTATGGTGGCTAGGAGAGCTCCTCGTCGGCGCCCTCAGCGCCGCTTAGGCCACCTGGCGCCCGAAGGCAAGCGGTAATGGGCCGGCCCGGCATAGCTCACTAAAAAAAATCGGACAAAAAAGAGCTCATATATTTTGCGAGTAATGGGATTTGATCCATGATGCGAACGCTGAAGCACTAGACGCAACAACCACCGCGCCTGACTGCCTTTGATGTTATCAACACGAAAACACACACTACGAGACCCGTGGTTCAGTCCCAGTATAATTTATTTGAAAAAAATCGAAATATGAAAAAGAATTCACGAATTTGAAAAAACTTCATCGATTTTTAAAATAAGTTCATCACTTTGAAAAAAGTTCATTGATTTTGATAAAAAAAAGTTCACCGGATTTTTAAAAAAAGTTCACAGATTTAAAATAGTTCATCAATTTTGATAAGAAAAGTTCACAAGTTTGAAAAGAGTTCACGGAATTTTGAAAAAAAGTTCATGGGTTTGAAAAAAGTTCAGCAAATTTCGATAAAAAAGTTCACTTCTTTGAAAAAGGTTCACGGATTTTCAAAAAAAGTTCACGAATTCGAAAACTTCATCAGTTTTGAGGAAAATTTTCAAGAATTGGGAAAATGTTCACTGGAGTTTTCTTTCAAATCATGCATTTAAGAAAAAGAAAGGAACAAGAAAAGGAAAAAGGGGAAAGAAAAAGAAAAGGAAGATGCAATTAAACAATAAAAAGGATGTTGCAAATTTCAGCAAAGTACTTGCGTAGTTGGCTATCGCAGCTTAGCTAGTAGGAGGGAGGTCGCAAGGTCGCGAGTTCGAGTTTCCACGCGCGCAGGTTTTTGCAGTTTGAAACAGAAAAAATAGGTATAAATGGGCCGGCCCATCGCGCAGGGAGGGTATGCGCCCGTTTGCCAAAACGCCTAAAACTAGGGTTTGGCGGTGGCTAGTGCGTCGCAGGTTCGAAACCTGCTGCTTGCTCTTTTTTGCGCCTCTTAAAACAGAAAAGGAACCTAGTGTATGGGCCGGCCCAGCTCCGCGCGGGGGGTGTGCGCCTCTTAAAACAGAAAAGAAACTCTGTGCCTCGCACCGCTGTATGGCTGCGAAATAGACCCGATAAAATTGACAACCTCTGCCAACAGGATCGTAATGATCTTCCTTGATTAATGCAATCCTTTTCTTTCGCAAAAATAGACTTTCTAAATACATGTAGCAGAAAGAAATTCCTACTGTTTTCCTTTAAGAAGAAGAAGTTTGATGTAGGATAAATTAGAACTTCAATTAATTTGAAAAAAAAAATTACTACCCCCTGCATATGGCAAAATAACAAGCTATCATGATCGCTCGACTTATTACCAGTGTGGTGCATATGCCTCGCTAGTTATTTCCAACAAATTGTGTAGTACTACTGCACATCGCGAATTACAAGAGCAAGGTAAGCAAGCCTCAACTTTTGAGCACACCGGCAGACGCCGTCTGCACAGCCCTGGCGTCTCTTCGGTCGGGCGACGCTGCCGGCGAGCAGAAGGCCGGCGTTGCCACCGTCGACGTGCCCTTCTCCGTGGCCTCCTCTATCGTGGACAGGCACCTGGTGGGCCCACCGAACATCTTCTTCCACCTCTCGAGCTCGCCCTCGCCCGGCTCGTCATCCGCCTCCTCGCCGCCGCGGGCCGCCCGCTGCCGGCTCCTGGCCAGGGACGTCGTCCGGACGAACCGGCCCTGGGTGCCGTCCTGGCAACAGACGCCGAACAGGACGAAGCCGCGGCCGGACGCCACGCCCTCGCGGTCGAGCCACCGCCTCCGGACAAGGACGACGACGAGCAGGACGAGCAACACGACGAAGATTGCGCCTGTCAACGCGGCGGCGAGCACCAGGCCGGCGTCGTCCATGATTTCTGCCTCCTCCCTCGGCAGAGATAAGTCGAAGAGCGAGCTGTGCAAGAATGTGCACTGCTCCTTCTGAGTAAAATGTCTGCACTCGAGATGTGTCTGTCAGGGACCAAGTAGTTGCCGGTCTTTCTGCTCCCGGGCTGCCAGTGACAGTGAAAACGGCGGGTTCGTCTCTCCGTCCCCGGAGACTCGGGTTGTGGTCACTGGTCAATGGCAATTCACCACGCGGTGTCTTCCGGCGTGCGGCGACCATTCCATACTTGCGATATTTCTTGGCGCGGGGTTTTCAGTGTTTTCAGATAATTCTGTGGAGGGGAGCAGCTGATGCTTGCGTTGTTGTTGTTTGCTGCTGTTGAGCCCCGCTGGCCTGATTCTCCCTCGAGAAGGTCGTTGCCGTCAAGCAGAGGCATGCACCCTGGCGAGTCTCAGTACGACTCATTCTGAGCACCTAAATATGTGAACATTTTTTTAAAAAGTGAAAAAGGAAATGCAGAAATGATATTGGCCGAACGTCTTATTTGTAGCAAGTTCCAAGGAACGTCCTCCTTGCCGTCGGATCACGTGCATGCATCTTGGCGCAACACAAAAGCAGCGCGAACGCTATCGTAACTTAACAGGGCCACTTTAGACATGCCACAACAACCACGTAGATGAAAAACACGGAGAGGCGATTGAGGCGACCGCAAGGCGATCGTTCCCTCGAGAGCTAGGGTTAGGGTTTTTCCTGCGGTGGTGGTGAGGTTTTCCGGTGGTACGTGAAGGGGCGACGGCGTCCCCGAACGTGTGGATCGGCGTGCATCTAACTCTGCTGCGGACGAGCCATGGCGGATAGGATGAGGAACGGGGCGACGGCGCCGCAGAGCTCGGCGAGCGCTTCAAAGGCGGCGACAACGGCGCAGACGGCAACAAACACGACGACGGCCCCATGGGCGCGACAACGCCGCGATCTGCCACACATAAGACGACGACGAGTTCAGCGAAGAAGACGCCACTAGGCACACAGAGCAGGAACTCATCGCAGTCACCGGTAGATGGCAAAGTGGTGGAAGAGGCGGCGGGTCTAACCGCGCGACTAGGGGGACTTGTGCTGACGGGGAAGGAGGCTGCAGGCTTTGTCTTCAAGGAATCTGAACGAGAACTATCCAGGCCGGCGAAGTGGTCCGCGATAGGGAAAGCGTTTACGCCAAGACTGATGAATCATCGTGCTTTGGAGAAGGCGATGCCACGGGCCTGGGTCTCCACAAGGAAGCAAAGTTCAAGATCATTGGAAGGAACATGTTTGTGGTGAATTTCGGAAGTGAAGGGGACTGGAAACACGCGTTAAACAACGGGCCCTGGCAGTTTGACTTCAATATCATGGTGCTTAAGGATTATGATGGTGTAACTAGGCCATCTGAGATGACGTTTGATACTGTGGAGGTCTGGGCTAGGGTTGCAGACTTGCCACTAAATAAGCGCTCGAAGGAGTTCGGGGAAGCGCTTGGGAATTGGCTGGGTGGAGTGGTACGTGTGGACATTGAGAAGGATGGTTTTGCGAAGGGCTCGAACTTGCGTTTCAGAGCAAAGCTGCCGGTGTTTGAGCCGCTGGTAAGGGGCTTCTATCTTAAAAAATCTGAGGATGATTTAGAACAAACTTGGTTTGACTTCACTTACGAAAAGATTCCGCACTTCTGCTTCGAGTGCGGACGGCTGGTACATAAAGAGGGAGGGTGTGTTCCCCCGATGGATTCTGAACAACAGTGGGGCGAATGGCTTCGGGCCTCGCCGGGCAGATCGGGCTCGATGAAAGGAGGATCCTTCAGAGGGGCATTCAGTAGTGCAAACAGCTATGGGAGTGTCAGATCAAGTGAGGGGGATATGAGCAGGAGGAAGATAGGAACCGTACGTGATATTCCAACTAAGCGCAACCTTACCAGGGATTTTGATAGGCCTGCTGATTCTCGCACTGGCGGGGAAGAGCATGGAGATCATGGAGATGTGTCTAGCCCGAACAAACAGCGGCACGGGCCGGCTGTGTCGAGGGGAAACGACCTTCGGGTTGATTTGGAGCAGAAGAGAGAGCAGAATATGCGCAATGAACTGAGGCAGCGACAAATGAATAGGCAAGCTGAGCTGCGGTCGCAGTACAAAGATTATGCGTCCAGAGAGCACTTGGGAGGGGGCAGCTCAAGCCATGCCAGAGAAAGGGAGCGCAAGAGTGGCTACTATGTGAGGAAGCCGAGGCCTGAGTATGATGAACACCGGGCATCAAGGAGCCCGAGACATGATGAGAAAGGGGAGAGGAAGAGAAGGCCGAAGCAGCATTGGGTGGTAAAGGGGGATACTGAAAGGCAAGTTGGTAATGATACTTTCATTCGCGACACAACGCAGAAAACGTCTTCCGTGTTTGACCGTATCTCAGAGCAGCATGACACATCGGCGGACCCTGCAAGGCAGGGCCGCCGGTCCCAATGAATCTCTTGGCCTGGAACTGTCGAGGACTGGAGTTGGACTCGAAAGTGGGCGAACTGCAGGACCTGATTCGGTCCTACAACCCAGCGGTGGTGTTTCTGAGTGAGACAAAAAAATCAGCACGGGCAATGGAGAAATTAATGTGGAGGCTCGGTTTCAGAAACGGGGTAGCGGTGGGCTATGTGGGAAGAAGTGGTGGGCTAGCTTTGTGGTGGAGAGATCATCTGCAGGTTACGGTGAGGCCTTGGTGCCAGTATTTCATTGACGCAGAGATTGTGTTGGATGGCAAGACCTGCAGATTCACTGGTTTCTATGAGGAGCCACGCACTGAGCTTCGAAAGAAGTCGTGGGACGCAATAAGATATCTTAGAGGCCAAGATAATTTGCCTTGGCTGTGTGCAGGTGACTTCAATGAAGCAATGTTCCAATCTGACCAGAGAGGGGGCAACTTGCGACCTTTTTCATAGACGGAGGACTTTAGGGACTGCCTAGCGGACTGCGGCTTGGTGGACCTTGGATTCTCCGGGTACCCCTATACATGGGATAATAAGCAAGATGGCGACAGGAATGTGCAGGTCAGACTTGACAGGGGGACGTGTAATGAAGATTTTTTAGCTATGTTCCCGGAGACTTCAGTTGAGCATATTGTGACGAAGGAGTCAGACCATGTAGCCCTTCTGATCCGCGCTATGGAGACTGCTCCGCTGCGTGGTCAGGGGGGCACGGCCTTCTCGTTATGAGGAAGCGTGGACACGGCATGAAGCGTACGATGGGATGGTTGCTGAGGCGTGGGAAGAAGCTTGGGCGGGAGAGCATGGCATTGCGGCAACGTGCAGCAGATCGGGGAAGCTTACAGGAAGCATGCAAGAATGGGCCAGGGTCGTGTTTGGCTCCATAAGACGCCAGATCAAGCACTTAAAGGCGCAGCTGGAGGACGCCAAGCACCGGGCTCTAGTTTCTGGTGCTACACATGAAGTGCGGGAGATTGAGGAACAACTTAGAGAGATTTTTGCTCGTGAGGAGTTGTTGTATAGGCAAAGGTCGCGAATTGATTAGCTCGCAGCTGGGGATCAAAACACAAAAAAAAATCAGGGTCGTGCAACACACCATAAGCGGAAAAACACTGTGAAAGCACTGATTAGAGAGGATGGCTCACGGTGTAAAGTGGATGAAGAGATGAGAGACAAAAAAAATCAGGGTCGTGCAACACACCATAAGCGGAAAAACACTGTGAAAGCGCTGATTAGAGAGGATGGCTCACGGTGTACAGTGGATGAAGAGATGAGAGCCATGGCAGCCAGTTTCTATGCTAAGTTGTTTGCATCGGAAGGCTCGGCGGGTGCTAATGGGCTGCTAGAGAATATTGTGCCGCTGGTTGCAGAAGAGATGAACATCAAGTTGTGTGCACCAATCTCAGATGAGGAAGTAGAAACGGCATTGTTTCAGATGGGCCCTACTAAGGCACCGGGCCCCGATGGGCTGCCAGCACTATTCTACCAACGACACTCGTCGTTAGTCAAGGCTGATGTGTGTATGACTGTGAGGGACTTTCTTGGTGGTGCGGTGGCGCCGGACGCGTTTAATGCGACTGTCATTGTTATGATCCCGAAAGTAAACTCACCGGAGTTGCTTTCCCAGTTTAGACCGATAAGTTTGTGCAACGTGCTTTATAAAATTGCTTCTAAGGTCCTTGCCAACAGGTTGAAGGTGATATTGCCAGTGCTAATATCAGAGGAGCAAAGTGCCTTTGTACCAGGGAGGCTTATCGTGGATAACGTTCTCGTTGCATATGAATGTGTACATGCCATCAGGACCAGGAAGCAAAAAAAACCATTATGTGCAGTCAAACTGGATATGATGAAGGCCTATAACAAAGTGGAATGGATTTTCCTAGAGCAGATGATGGCAAGGTTTGGCTTTAACCAGGGGTGGATTTCCATGATTATGAGATGTGTGACTACTGCAAACTTCACAGTAAAGTTAAATGGGGGTATGTCATTGCCGTTTCTGCCATCCAGAGGTCTAAGGCAAGGCGACCCCTTGTCTCCATACCTCTTCCTATTTTGCGTCGAGGGTTTTTCAGCACTATTGAGAAAGGCGCAGGAGGAGGAGAGGATAAAAGGTGTCTCTTTTGGGTGCACTGGCCCCCAAGTGACACACTTGTTGTTTGCTGACGACAACATTATGTTCTTACAAGGAACTACGGACAGCCTTCGAGCACTCAGAGATATTCTCTCCAGGTATGAGGAGGCCTCGGGACAGAAGGTAAATTTGCAGAAATCATCCATGTTCTTCGGAAAGGGCTGTTCGGATGAGGACAAGGTGGCATTCAAGCAAACCCTGGGTGACGCAGACCGAGGCCCTGCCGGAGAGATATTTGGGGCTTCCCACGGTTGTTGGGCGCTCCAAGTAGGGGACTTTCAAATATGTGACAGAGGCTGCAAAGGGTAAGGGTACTGGTCTGAAGGGCCAAGGACTATCTAAAGCTGCGAGAGAAACACAAGTTAAATCTGTCTTACAAGCCACACCGACGTTCACTATGAGTTGTTTTCACCTTACAAACAAGATGTGCCGGAACCTGACTTCTATCTCGTCGAAATTCTGGTGGGGTGCAATAAACGGTGAACGGAAGGTCCATTGGATTGCATGGGAAAAAATGTGTGTGGCAAAACGAGATGGTGGAATGGGCTTTAGGGATCCAGAAGCCTTCAACCAGGCGTTATTGGCCAAGCAGGCATGGCGAATTGTTCAGCATCCGGATTCTTTGTATGCAAGGGTTCTCAAGGCAAGGTATTTCCCGGACGGATCAATTATGAATGCAACTTGCCCCTCGGGTGGCTCTTATACTTTTAATAGCATCATTCATGGGAGAGAACTATTGAGGCAAGGAGTTGTATGGCGGATTGGCAATGGTGCGAGCGTGAACATCCATCATGACCCATGGATACCGCGGCAAGGTAGTCTAACACCACTGGGTGCGGACTATGTGCATGGAGTCACCAAGGTTAGCGACTTAATGACACAATCTGGTCGTGCGTGGGACACGGACAGAATTGATCGCATGTTTTCAGTGGATGATGCAAAATATATAAAGCAAATTGTGATTGGAGGTCCGGATATGGATGATTATTTGGCGTGGAATCACACAAAGAACGGGCAGTTTACCGTCCGCTCAGCATATCATGTCAAGGTGGCCATGAATAGGGCGAAAACTGGACAGCCAGGAACGTCCTCGTCGGTGGCGCAGCACAAAGGCTGGCTCGGGTTGTGGGAGACTAGTGCCCCGAGCAAAGCCAAAATCCATGTCTGGAGACTCATTCGAAACGGTTTGGCAGTGGGCTCGGAGCTGCATAGGAGGCGAATCAAGCCAGGCATCTTCTGTTCGGTGTGTGATAGAGAGGAGACAACTCTTCACAGATTTTGGCTCTGTCCACATTCGGTGTTATTTTGGAAGAAACTTCGCTCGGAAAAGGGGATTCCGGTGGCGATCCCACCGGTTCATATCAATTCCTTGGGTTGGTTTGCTGATGCTAATGAGGATGAGAAGGAGATCATGGTTCATGCAACATATGGGCTTTGGCTAGCTCGTAACGAAACAAGGGAGGGGTAAAAGATGACAGATGCACATGAAATATTAAGCTCGGTGCTGGCATATGTGGCGGAATGGAGGTCTTTCCATGGAGAGAAGGTCAAACTGAGCAAGCCGGTGATCAAAGAGAAATGGAGGCCGCCGGATGAGGGATGGCTGAGGGTCAACTTTGATGGCGCTATTTACAAGCAGGGGGCAAAATGTGGCACTGGAGCTGTCTTCAGGGACTCAGCAGGAGCCTTTAGAGCTGCAGTCTGTCACTTCTATGATGGAGTTTCAGATCCGGAGACTGCTGAAATCTATGCATGTTTGCGAGCACTTCAGGCGGCGGGAGATCTGGGCGCAACGAAGCTGGTTCTGGAGACGGATTGTGCCAACCATGCCAAGATGCTCAAGACGCCGGAGAAGAATCTATCATCAAGCGGCCCACTTGTGGAGGAGATCAAGATGAGGATGGAGTTGTTCCTGGAAGTGCATGTCTCGTGGGTACGGCGTAGTGCAAACTCTGCCGCGGATAAGTTAGCTAAGTTAAGCTTAAGTGATGAACTCTGTAATGTGTGGTTTGGTGCTCCCCCGGATTGTCTTTTGGGGGTCATTTCGGACGAGATTCCTGTTTTCTCTGTTTAATTAATAAAGCGGCAGATGTTAATCCTAAAAAAAAAAACAGGGCCACATTAGTGTGTAAAGCCTCAACCCAAGAGACCTGGGTCCGAAACTCAGCTCGCCCTTTCCATTTTTCATTTTTCTAGGTGGCAAAAATATGCAGAAAAAAAGCTGCATGGCAGATTTGAACTTGTCACATGGCAAATTTAAAACGTTTTATTTGTAACGTTTCACATGTCTAGTTTGTTTTCAACACATAGCAATTTTTTAAAAACAAATTCTCATGATCCGATGATAAATTGATAACATTTTTGTCTTCCAGACATGGCATTTTAGATGTTTTTTTTGTAATGCTTCCATTGCAAGTTTTGGAAATTTTTATCAAATATTTTCATGACAAATTTGGGGAAAATCAACTTTTGCACATAGTAATTATATTATTAAGTGCATGGTAATTTTTATTTATTATTTTGAACATGGAAACTTCCAGTGTGCGATTTATATGTGTGTTTGAAAATGAAAATATAAAGCATGGCAAATTGTTTTGCCTTTTTAATTATATGCAAATTTGCAATGTATGATCTTCTTTTGTCTGCATTTTGGACCATTTTTTTGTTGGTTTATTATTTTTACTGTGGCCATTTTGCCATGTAGATATCCCTCTGTAACTTATATTAAGTTATTGAGGGGAGTATTTTTTTTGGTAGACTATGATGGCATTTTTTTGTCTGCATTTTGTAAATTATGTTTTACATGCCTTTTTTGTATCAGAAAATATTTTCATTTTTTTTGTTGATGGCATTTTTTCCGAAAAAATGAACTATGTGGGCCTAGCCGATTTTTTCCCTATGCGCTCCATAAATAGCTTGGGCGTCGCATAGAAACACCGGTGCAGCAAATGAGAAAGCTTCGCTCGCTCATCCCTGCCCGGCTAACGAATTGTTCGTTGGGGGGTGACTCCCGATCTAGCGTCTGCCGGATATTGCGTTCCTTTTATATATGTGTGTGATTTTTATAACACATAGATATTTCAATTATTATTATCAAGATTTTTTAATGAATTTTGGAGTATATGTTAATTTGCAGCACCAATTGTAGCCCATTTTACTCAGTGCTCTGCTAATCAGGTGAGCGGCGCGCTGCTAATGCGCTGTTTCTCAAAATGTATGGACACACCTACCAGTAACGAATTGGGGATGAAAAATGAAGTGGAGTTTTTTTAGGGGAAAACGAGAGCAGCCCCTATAAGGCGAAATCATTAATTAAGGAATACTCGTTGCAAAGAACACTCTACCTTCCCAGGTCACGACAAGTGGCGCACATGCAACGCGCCACTTGTCGCAACTGGGAGTTTTCCCTTTTTTTATCGATCCTTTTATTCAAAATGTTTTATCTCTTAAAACCATGTGTCCAAATCTCCGACCGTTTTCATCGTTGGATTCCTCGCGTCGAGATCTTCAAAACTAGATACCATGTTGACAGGTTTTTGACGAACTTTTTTTTCACGAAAAAAACCGGACAAAAAATCGACTGGGAGCACGGATTTTTTTCCCTTTCCAAAAGAGGCACGCCGTGCCTTTCGCGAAACCACAACCGTGCCTCTCATGGAAGTAAAACCGTGACTCTCATGGAAGAAAAAAAATGCGTTTTTTTTCGTTTTCGAGAGGCACGGTAGTGACTCTCGCGAAAGCACAACCGTGCCTCTCGCGGAAGCAAAACTGTGAATCTCGCGAAAGAAAAAAAAAACAAAAAACGCGTATTTTTTCCCTTTCTGAGAGGCACGCCCGTGACTCTCGCGAAAGCACAACCGTGCCTCTCGCGAAGCAAAATCGTGACTCTAGCAAAAAAAACAGAAAACACGTTTTTTTCGTTTCCGAAAGGCATGGCTGTGACTCTCGCTAAAGCACAACCGTGCCTCTCGCGGAAGGAAAACCGTGACTCTCGCAGCAGAAAAAAAAGAATTTAAAAAACCAAAAACGCGTGCGGAAAAATAAAAAAAATAAAATCCGGAGGGAGCGTCCAAAGCGCGACACATGGCGAATGACTGAAAGCGTATCAAATGACGCTGATCGTTGTGAGGCTCCCGAAGGAGCGCTCGTTAACTAGTTGCTCTCCCTATGCGGCGCTTGTTGCAGCAGATTGCCAAGCAATTGTGTATAGGCGCTTGCCTTGGCCGGCCCACTCGTAGAGCAAATATTCCTGTAGTGACTCGGTTATTTTTTCAGTAGCGAGAGGTTTTCATAGAAAAATAGACAGTAGCGACCGGTTTTGCTACTGTAGTGACCCGGGGTTTCATGTAGCATCCCGGTTTCCCCTATGGCACCACTGTAGCAAACATTCGTTTTGAAAAAGTCCGAACGATTTTTTTTGAAAACATGAACTTCTTTTGAATTTATGAACAAATTTTTAAAATTTGAATTATTTTTTTGAAACCATGAACATTTCATTATGAAACAGGAACATTTTTTAACTATTGAATATTTTTTGAAATTCCAAAAAAATTCGAAAAAGGTATATATTTTTTGAAAACGTAGATGCTTCTAATTTCTTTGAACAAATTTAAAAAACAAGAACATTTTTTAAAACACATGATTATTTTTTGAAGTTCTCAGAAAATTATTGAAAATAATAACAGTTCTGAATTGGCGAACAAAATTTGAAGATCAGTGTTTTTATGAACATTAAAAATGAAAATAATGCTTAAAAAATGAAAGCAAAAAAACCCAAAGAAAACAGTAACAAATAACTAGAAAAGCCAGTAAAGAAATCATTAGAAAAATAAAACAATGGCTCGGGAACCTTCGAAACCCGGGCAAGAGCAGGTTCCTAATATCGGGAGCACGTAACAGCTAAAATGGGCTGGACCATACATCGGTCGGTAGCTCGGATCTCCTCTGCGAAAGCAGACACTTTGCAGCAACAGGCGGCATATAGGATTCCTAAAACGAGTTCGAGTTAGTGGTAAATCTCAAAAAGACTCGCCTCGAGCACACTGGCTGAGTGGTCATTTTAGAGGGCCAGCCCATTAAGAAGGTATTTTTTATGTTCTTTAGACTAGTGTGGACCGATTTCAGAACCATTTATGTGTGTTTTTCCATGTTTCCTCATTTGATTTCTTTGGAAGAAGAAAATAAATACATGCCACTTTTTTCAATACACGCTGTACATTTTCCGTGTACAAGCATTACATATATTTTATATGCATTGAATAGTTGTCAAATACATAATGAATTTTTTAAATGAATTTAAACCTTTAGAAATACGTGCTGAACAATTTATTAGATGTTATGAAACACATTTTATATCACGTGAACATTTTTTCCATTATATGAACATTTTTTGAAAAGGTCAAGAACATACCCCCACTGTTCCAATGCTTAAGGTCTTAAAAAATGTCATAAAACTCTTTCATTTACATTTTTGAGAATGGTAAAAATATTTTTTCTAAAAATTATGCGAAAATTTAATTTATTCATTCTAGAATGGTACGAAATATATTTTTTAAAACTACGCAAAAAAATATTTTAAGTATTTTTAAAAGCTGTACGAGCATTTTATTTAAACACGTGAACCTTTTTTAAAGATGTCACTAAAAAAATTATGAATGCTCCAATATATTTTCCAAAAATTACGCAAACATACTTGTATTTTAATAATAGTTTTTGAAAACAACATGAACATCTTTTTCAAAGGCATGAATCCTTTTAGATGTCACGAAAATATTGAAAGGTATGAACATTTTCTAAAAGTTCCACGAAAAAAAATTACACAAATGTTTACTCTTTTAAATTAGGTGAACAAATTTGTAAAGTCAGATAAATTATTTAAAAAAAATATGTATTTAAAATACTTTGAAATATAAACAAAAAGAGAAAAGAATGAGGAAAAACCAGCCAACGAGAGAATCAAATGAAGCAAAGCAATAGATCCCAACTGGGCTGGCCCACTAAAGCGGTCCTTCTGACAAGTGATTGTTCAGTCTCGCGTGAGGCGAGCCGAAGCCGCTCCCCATTCTTCACAAGATTGATGACATATCATCTCAAAGAATAAAAACCGATGACATATCATAAGCATAAACAACAAATATTAATATTCGATAAAAAATAGTTTAGACCCATCCGAGGACGAGTTACTACACAGTCAAGTACACATACAACACTAGTGATCTAAAAGGTCTTATATTAGTGTACAAACGAAGCATAAGAGCAAGTACAATAAGGTGGCATAAGCAGGCTATAAGGACTAAATATTATATTTTTACTTAGTTGGAGGAGAAAGAAGGGAAGAGAGGAGAGAAGCGGGCTCTTCGTTAGTAGCCGGCTGCAACGCAAGCCCAAGACACTTTATGAGATTGCAAGCTGGGCCAACTATTAATAAAGTCACCTAAAAAAACTATTAATAAAGTTGTACACATTAAAAATTTACTATTATACATGCCGGGTATTAGGTTGGCTATTATTAATCATGCTCTAATTATAGTCCAAAAACACAAGGAGGCCTAATAAATCCAGACGAAGATACTAGCCCATCTATCAGAACACCATTAAGACTATTAACTCGACCTAGCCTTAATTAATGGCTTAGTCAGCTTAGTAGCTGACCTGCCTATGCATGGAAACAAGCTACGCCTACAAAAAACATCGTAGCCATTCAGCGCGCCACTCCAGTCCACACGCACAGCAGCAGATAGACACAGATTGAATGCCATCACGCTGGACTGCACGGCCGGTTCGAGCTCCCCCCTATCTATCCGTCTACCCCTGGACGCCGCACACACTTGCATTTCAAAACCACAGCCACTCACACAACCCATGTACTACTCCAGTAGGAGCAGTTAATAATCAGATCAACTCTTGAGGTCGTAGTCCTAGGACTAATTAATCAGGATCGCTTTGAATAACCCCCTACGGCCATTAAGGTCCAGGCCTCAGGGGCATTGAATTCCGTGCTTTGTTTGTTTGGGCACTGCAGCGCATCGGGATCGGCTAGTCGATCGGGTCTGTAAACCTGAGGACCCGCGCGGGATCGGTCTTGGCCACAGAGAGAGGACGACGCCGAGTAATTTTCTCAGCCCCATGCTCGCTGCCTGCGGCATCGCCGTACGTGCTCCCCGGCCGGCCGGTTTGAACGGCCAGGCCATTGGCATCGAGCTCCGCGGCCCCGACAGCTCATTAACCAAGCCAGCCCGCTCGAGACCGATCGAGCACCCGGCCGGCGACTGGAAACCCTCCACCGCGCGCGGCGGCCGAGGCGCACTGACAAATGGAGGCTTCTATTCCGCATATCCTATTCCATCCTGCACCAATTCTATATACTACTCCTTCCGTGTACCTTCCCGAGCATGCGCATTGCCTCGCCCAGACGGGCCAGCTCTGGCTGCCTCCTTTGACTTCTATCAAATCCCGCGCGCAATAGGTTAATCTAGCTGTTGTCATGGCCTGATTAACTGCACGGTTAGGGTCAGAGCTCAGAGGGGCATTAGATCAGATTCGCCGATCCGCTGGCAAATTCCTCTGGATCTGGGAATGATTAGCGCATGTGGCCATGAGTACGTGTGTGCGCTGCGTATTTCCGCTGTCCCGATTTTATTCTTTTCTCGGCACATGAAAGGAAGCGACGGAGTGAACAGCCCGAGACTGCTGAGAGTGAGATCAATGGACTGTCGACCAAGGTTGCTGCGCGCACAGCCTCGTCGTCTTTCCCGGCCGGCCATGGAAAGGGGGGAAAAAGGTGACTTCACACACTGTTTGGAGATGAATGCCTGCCTGCGAAATGGCGCGTGCATACACACATTTCCGGCATGCATAGCATAGCATAGCTACCAGGGCCTGCTATGTGTAGCTGCTATAAGCTACTGGGCCGCTGTAGTAGTACGCGCAGCGTGCAGTTCTAAGACACATAATTTCCCTCGAGGCGCGCACGCAGAGATCGATCGGTGCACCCTGCCCACGTACATCAATGCCGTAGATCGTGTTGGAGATTTCCTCTCCCTCTGCTCCTCCCACATTTACGCTCGTGCTAGAGCTTGTCGTCCATGTGTTGCAGTAGGTAGCAACAGCAACGGGTTTTATGTTGCAGGTGCATGTACTCTACAGTTTGCCTGGCATGATGAGCTAGCACGGCTCTCCCTGCATGTAGGAGTACGTTCACAAGAAAGGGCAATGTCAGGCGGCCGGTGACAGAAATCTAACTCGATGAAGTACATGCGCTGTTGAAAATCTCACCCGGTGACAGAAATCATATGCAGCTCTCATTTTTCTTTTTGAGGGGTACATGCAGCTCTCCTGCTTGGTTCCAAAAGTAATAATGGAAAGGCCCAATTGAAAAATGTTAATTTTTTAGGGGAATATATGTAGCAGAAAAAAATCAGATATGATGCCATAGACTTAATTTTAAGGAGCCAATTGTCCAACCAATTGATATATTGAGTTTCTTTAAGTAATCTCTCCAAGTGATTCAGCAGTGGCTCTCTCGACTCTCCCAAAGCCGATCTCGTCAGATCCAACCATTCATGCCTCTCGTCGACGGCGTCGCCAATCCGCCCGGCCTTGGAGGTGTCGTGAACCCGGTCCCTCGCCGACGGAAGGGCTCATGTTCCTTTTTTTAGTTAGGTTTGTGTTTGTTCTATGGTGGCGAGGCGGTGGTTGTTCCCTGGAGTTGGAGTATTGTATTTATCGTTCTATCCTTGCTCTCGCGGTGCGTCATGCATCAGTAGAGGGCGCGTGAAGATTATGTCCCACCGGTTCTGGTTGGATCATGTGGTGTGTGCTGCAGTTGTTCGGCGTGAACTATATGATATCCCGCACCCCGGGCCCAAATGAAGGGGAGGAGTAGGAGAGTCCAGATTGTCAGCCATGTCGGTGCGACCCACGCCTAATAACCCACCAAGACTCCACCCTCCTCCTCCTCCTCCTCCTCCTCCACTCTCTCTCCCCACTCCCTAGCACCTTGTTGCTGCTCCACCCACCTCAGACACCACCCCCGCTACAACACCACTTCGATTGGATGCGATCTCCCCACAGATATGAGCGCATTGTCTGCTATCTTCGTGTGCAAATTTATGAATTAGGTTTTTGAATCCGGATTATGAACTTAATTTAAAGTACTCGTATGTTGAAGTGTTTGTCATGCATGATTTATCTTCTTATTGCTCGGAAGCGTTATATGTATCGTCGAATTGTTCTTGATTGTTACAAATTGATGAAATTCAAGTTAGAGAAAAAAAGAGGGACAGACAAGTAGCCTCCCCTTCTTCCGCGCATTGTCCTTTCCCTGGCAGCGCCATCTCTTGAGGCACGATCTTCAGAGGCTCTTCCACCTCCGACGAACCCTGCAAGGAAGGTACCACCAAATCCATAGCTTTGGAACTCTACATTAATCCCCCTATGCAGCAAACCACTTCTCAAGACTATATGGCCGAGATCCTCCAATTTCTTTGCAGGTATTGTCTGATGACATCGCGTATGGTGTTCTGATCCAAGATCTTCACATGTGGCATCAATACACATGACAGACTGGATGCGCTACTCCGGCACTCCGGGACGCTCCTTTGATCTGGGAAAAAGGCCGGCTGTTGAGGATATTCCCCACGACCTAGACCGGACTCATAAGGATAAGTCATCTCTAGGGTTATCTCTGACGTTAAGTCATCTCTGAAGATAAGACATCTGTGGACTTAAGACATCTCAAGACATCTGTGGACAGGGCCGGCCCACAGATATGAGGGGCCAAGGGGCAAGATGGCAAAAGGGCCCCTTGTTTATTCAAAAGCTCAACATATTTCCTGTTCCAAAAGCAAAGTAAATATCCAACATATAGTGGCAAGAAGGGGCCCTCGTTTATTCAAAAGCTCAACATATTTCCTGTTCCAAAAGCAAAGTAAATATCCAACATATAGTATAGCCCGATGATCTTAATATGGACTCTAAACTGACAGCACAATTGATTTATCAATCAAGTGAACTAAAATATTTATTACAGGACCCTTCTCAACTAAACTATCCCTAGCCTTATCATCCAGATTGTCCCAGTGCCGTGGATAAAAATATCAACAATGAATGATTGTTGTTCATCTACACTTGGTGATTTGGAATTTGGTGAAGGATCTACGTTTTCATGCTCACTGGAATTATTATCACCCTCGTTCATATCATCGCCAACAACATCAGTATTATCAGTTGGTTGCTCTTCAACACTTACTATGACCAATTACCGGGGATCTCTAGAAGAAATAATAATTCTGAAAAATTATCAATTGATCCTTTTAGGGATCTGCTTTTTTCTCTTCCTTCTATTACTATTGGATAAATAATTTCTAGAGGACATGTCACTAAACAAGAACAAGCGGCATAAAATGATTAGTACAGGGAGCAAAATCACCTGGATATGGATTGATATGGATGTAAGTGGCCAGATCAGCAGACCCACAGGTTGCAGTCAGCATGAATGAGAACACAACACCATGAACTGAATAGTCCTCCCTTCTCCAATCTCCAGTTCTCCTAATCTCCTGATCAACAGGACTCTCTCACACTTAGATCCACTGGAGTTTAAAGAGCGTAAGAAGACCTATGCAGGCAGATGTGGAGTCGTCGGATGGGCAAAGCTATTTAATAGAGGAGGAACGAGATATGGGAAGGAAGAAAAGAACACATACCGTTTCCATGTCTCCAAAGTCTAGTTGATGGGGAACGAGCAGAACGTTGAGAAAGGGAGGAGAGCACATTGGGGAGTGGATTTGCGCCTTTAGTCTCCATTAATGGCTGGCGGCGACCTTGGAATCGGAGACGGGAACGGCGGCGTTGTTGTGCAAGTCAGGGATTTGGGGACGAGGAAAGAGTCGAGGAGCACATGAACGATAGAAACTGAACGGGCCTCTTTACTCTCGTTGTTTTTCTGGGCTTCCTACATTTGTTTAATTTTTTTGAGACAATCTGGGCTTCCTACATACTATAGAGGAAATAGTACCTGGGCTGGGGCCCCTGCCTACCGGGGGCCCAGGGAGGGCGCCCCGTTTGCCCGGCCTATGGGTCGGGCCTGTCTGTGGACGTCATACATCTCAAGCCATCTATGGACTTAAGACATCACAAGTCATCTGTGGACTTAAATTCGTCTCAAGTCATCTATGGACTTAAAGCCATCTCAAGTCATCTCTGGACTTAAGCCGTCTCAAGTCATCTCAGGATTTAAATAGCCATGTTAAGCCGCCATGACGAGTCCCGGAGACAAGTCCTGAAGATAAGCCGCCCGGAAGATAAGCCGCCTTGAAGATGAGCCCGCGATAAGAAGCCCGCGGTAAGAAGCCCGCGGTGAGTCGCCTGTGATAAGAAGCCCGTGGTAAGAGTAGTCCTAATCCTACTAGGACTCTACATGTAAGTCGACCCCTTCAACTTATATAAGGAGGGGCAGGGCTGAAGGAAATATGCCCTAGAGGCAATAATAAAGTTGTTATTTATATTTCCTTATATCATGATAAATGTTTATTATTCATGCTAGAATTGTATTAATCGGAAACTTGATACATGTGTGAATACAAAGACAAAACACCGTATTCCTAGTAAGCCTCTACTAGACTAGCTCGTTAATCAAAGATGGTTAAGTTTCCTAACCATAGACATGTGTTGTCATTTGATAAATGGGATCACATCATTAGGAGAATGATGTGATGGGCATGACCCATCCGTTAGCTTAGCATGTTGATCGTTCAGTTTTATTGCTATAGCTTTCTTCATGTCATATACATATTCCTTTGACTATGAGATTATGCAACTCCCGGATACCGGAGGAATACCTTGTGTGCTATCAAACGTCACTACGCAACTGGGTGATTATAAATATGCTCTACAGGTATCTCCGAAGGTGTTTGTTGGGTTGGCATAGATCGAGATTAGGATTTGTCACTTCGAGTATCGAAGAGGTATCCACTACAAAAATAAGACACATCTGTGACATTTTGGGCCGAACAAATTTTTTTCTGTCATACTTGTGACACTTCTATGACGATAATTGTGACAAAACCCGGTATCATCATAAATGTGGTGGGCTCCTACTTCTATGACAAAAAATCATGAAAGAAAATGGGCTTTTCGTTCTGGGCGGGCCGGAGACGCAGCTGCATGACATTCTTTGGGCCGTCCATGACGGAAAAAACCGTGGTAGAAGCGAGGGCGGGGAAAATTTCGGGGAGTTCCCGGTTACGGTCGGTGGTCGGGGGCCGAGCGATGCGCGTTTCTCTCATACACGTACGCGCGTGTGTGCGAGGCGTTGGGCTCTAACTGAACCCGAGCGAAGCGTTGGGCTATAACTAAACCCGAGCGATTGCACTGCAGGCTACACGTTACTGAACCCGAGCGACCGATCAATGGCTGTTAACTGAACCTGATCGAGCGATTCCTTCGCTACTGCTGCTAACTGAAGCCGATTGATGCTGCCTCTGGATGAACAGTGAGCATTGCTGGGGGGTTTGGATGAACAGTTCCCGGGGGGGGTGGATGAACGTGACCCCGTGGTGTTGCCTCTCGATGAACAGGACCCCGATCGATCGAGCCGGTTGGGGCTGGATGAACAGGACCCCGTAGAGGGCTAGATGAACAGTAGACGGTGGAGGGCTGGATGAACAGTAGCCCGTGGAGGGGTGGTTGAACAGGAGCCCGTGGAGAGGGCTGGTTGAACTGTAGCCGGTGGAGTAGCGCGCGGTGGAGGCTGGTTGACCAAGAGCCCGTGGATGAACAGTCGCAGGTGGAGGCTGGAGGAGGTTGACGGTGGATGAACAGTAGCCCGTGGAGGCAGGAGGGGGTCGACGGTGGAGATGAACAGTATCCTATGGAGTCCCGTTTTGCGGTAAGCCACACCCCTCCCGATGAACATGACCGCCGTTTCGACCGTAGCGCTCCAACACAAGTTTGTTTCCTCCGTTTTGCGGTACACCACATCCCTCCCGATGAACAGGACCCCCGTTTCGACCGTAGGAGGTCCATTTCCTCAGTTTTGCGGTACGCCAGACCCCTCCTGATGAACAGGATCCCGTTTCGACCGTGGCCGGTCGAACACCAGGCCGTTTCCTCCGTTATGCGGTACGCGAGGCCTCGTTTCCATCGACTGTTCTGTCCAAGCCGGTTGGCTCCCACGCGTTCCGTTGCCTCCCGATGAACAGGACGCATTCCGTTGCCTCCCCATGAACACGACGACGACGCAGTTTCTCCGTTCCGACCCAGCCATGTACACGAGCCCTGGCTGTACGTACGCGCGAGTAGGCGTTCGAGACCCCGCCCGTATGTACGTACGTGGCCGTATTTACTTTCTTGCACCCTGGCCGCTGTACGTATGTGTACATGCTTGATAACCCACAAGTATAGGGGATCGCAACAGTTTTTGAGGGTAGAGTATTCAACCCAAATTTATTGATTCGACACAAGGGGAGCCAAAGAATATTCTCAAGTATTAGCAGTTGAGTTGTCAATTCAACCACACCTGGATAACTTAATATCTGCAGCAAAGTATTTAGTAGCAAAGTAGTATGGAAGTAAAGGTAACGGTAGCAAAAGTAATATTTTTGGGTTTTGTAGTAATTGTAACAGTAGCAACGGAAAAGTAAATAAGCGAAGAACAATATGTGAAAAGCTCGTAGGCATTGGATCGGTGATGGAGAATTATGCCGGATGCGGTTCGTCATGTAACAATCATAACATAGGGTGACACAGAACTAGCTCCAATTCATCAATGTAATGTAGGCATGTATTCCGAATATAGTCATACATGCTTATGGAAATGAACTTGCATGGCATCTTTTGTCCTACCCTCCCGTGGCAGCGGGGTCCTATTGGAAACTAAGGGATATTAAGGCCTCCTTTTAATAGAGTATCGGATCAAAGCATTAACACATAGTGAATACATGAACTCCTCAAACTACGGTCATCACCGGGAGTGGTCCCGATTATTGTCACTTCGGGGTTGCCAGATCATAAACATAGTAGGTGACTATAGACTTGCAAGATAGGATCAAGAACTCACATATATTCATGAAAACATAATAGGTCCAGATCTGAAATCATGGCACTCGGGCCCTAGTGACAAGCATTAAGCATAGCAAAGTCATAGCAACATCAATCTCAGAACATAGTGGATACTAGGGATCAAACCCTAACAAAACTAACTCGATTACATGATAAATATCATCCAACCCATCACCGTCCAGCAAGCCTACGATGGAATTACTCATGCACGACGGTGAGCATCATGAAATTGGTGATGGAGGATGGTTGATGATGACGATGGCGATGGATTCCCCTCTCCGGAGCCCCTAACGGACTCCAGATCAGCCCTCCCGAGAGAGTTTAGGGCCTGGCGGCGGCTCTGTATCGTAAAACGTGATGAATCCTTCTCTCTGATTTTTTTTCTCCCCGAACACGAATATATAGAGTTGGAGTTGAGGTCGGTGGAGCTCCAGGGGGCCCACGAGGTAGGGGGCCCGCCCTGGGGGGCAGGCGCGCCTCCCACCCTCGTGGACAGGGTGTGGGCCCCTGGCCTTGATTCTTTCGCCAGTATTTTTTATTATTTCCAAAAATAATCTCCGTGAAGTTTCAGGTCATTCCGAGAACTTTTGTTTCTGCACAAAGATAACACCATGGCAATTCTGCTGAAAACAGTGTCAGTCCGGGTTAGTTCCATTCAAATCATGCAAGTTAGAGTCCAAAACAAGGGCAGAAGTGTTTGGAAAAGTAGATACGATGGAGACGTATCAGCTCCCCCAAGCTTAAACCTTTGCTTGTCCTCAAGCAATTCAGTTGATAAACTGAAAGTGATAAAGAAAAACTTTTACAAACTATGTTTGCTCTTGTTGTTGTAAATATGTAAAGCCAACATTCAAGTTTTCAGCAAAGATTATGACTAACCATATTCACAATAACACTTAGGTCTCATGTTTACTCATGTCAATGGCATAATCAACTAGCGAGCAATAATAATAAATCTCGGATGACAACACTTTCTCAAAACAATCATGATATGATATAACAAGATGGTATCTCGCTAGCCCTTTCTGAGACCGCAAAACATAAATGCAGAGCACCTTTAAAGATCAAGGACTGACTAAACATTGTAATTCATGGTAAAAGAGATCCAGTCATGGTCATACCCAATATAAATTAATAGTAATGGATGCAAATGATAGCGGTGCTCTCCAGCTGGTGCTTTTTAATAAGAGGGTGATGACTCAACATAAAAGTAAATAGATAGGCCCTTCGCAGAGGGAAGCAGGGATTTGTAGAGGTGCTAGAGCTCGATTTTAAAGCATAGATAAATAATATTTTGAGCGGCATACTTTCATTGTCAACATAACAACCGAGAGATGGCAATATCTTCCATGCTACACACATTATAGGCGGTTCCCAGACAGAATGGTAAAGTTTATACTCCCCCTCCACCAACAAGCATCAATCCATGGCTTGCTCGAAACAACGAGTGCCTCCAACTAACAAGAGTCCCGGGGGAGTTTTGTTTGCAATTATTTTGATTTGATTTGCATAAAGAATGGGACTGGGCATCCCGGTGACTAGCCATTTTCTCGTGAGTGAGGAGCGGAGTCCACTCCTCTTGAGAATAACCCGCCTAGCATGGAAGATACGGACAGCTCTAGTGGATACATGAGCTATTCGAGCATACAAAACAGAATTCCATTTGAAGGTTTAGAGTTTGGCACATACAAATTTATTTGGAATGGCAGGTAGATACCGCATATAGGAAGGTATAGTGGATTCATATGGAATAACTTTGGGGTTTAAGGGATTGGATGCACAAGCAGTATTCCCGCTTAGTACAAGTGAAGGCTAGAAAAATACTGGGAAGTGACCAACTAGAGAGCAACAACAGTCATGAACATGCATTAAAATTAATAAACCTTGGGTGCAAGCATGAGTAGGATATAATCCACCATGAACATAAATATCGTGGAGGCTATGTTGATTTTGTTTCAACTACATGTGTGAACATGTGCCAAGTCCAGTCACTTGAATCATTCAAAGGAGGATACCACCCTACTATACCACATCACAACCATTTTAATAGCATGTTGGCACGCAAGGTAAACCATTATAAACTCCTAGCTAATTAAGCATGGCATAAGCAACTATAATCTCTAATTGTCATTGCAAACATGTTTATTCATAATAGGCTGAATCAGGAACGATGAACTAATAATATTTACAAAAACAAGAGAGGTCGAGTTCATACCAGCTTCTGTCATCTCAATCAGTCCATCATATATCGTCATTATTGCCTTTCACTTGCACGACCGAACGATGTGAATAAGAATAATAGAGCACGTGCATTGGAGTAAGCTGGAATCTGCGAGCATTCAATAAGCAGGAGAAGACAAGGCAATATGGGCTATTGGTTAAATCAACAATAATGCATATAGGAGCCACTTCAACAATTTTATTATGGTCTTCTCCTATCGACCCCCAAAGAGAAGAAAAGACATAAAACTATTTACACGGGAAAGCTCCCAATAAGCAAAAGAAGAATAAGAAATCTTTTTGGGTTTTCTTTTAATTACTACTACTACAGCATGGAAAGTAAACTAGCTGAAAGCTACTACCAATTTTTTTTGGTTTTTCTTAAGGTTTATCAAACACACAAGAAGAAAGCAAGAAAAAGAATATAAACTAGCATGGATATTACAGTGAAAAAGTATGAGCACGACAACTAGCAATGAGTGTGTGAACATAAATGTAATGTCGGTGGGAAATACGTACTCCCCCAAGCTTAGGCTTTTGGCCTAAGTTGGTCTGTGGCCACGGCTGGCCTGGCGGATATCCAAAGTTGTAGTTGGGGTCGTACTGAGATGCAGCGGCTATTGCATCATGGGCTGTAGCTTGGAGGCGAGCTGCCCTCGTCCTCCTCTCGTACTCATTTGCCTCCTCGCTGGTTATGACATATCTCCCCTTTGCCTGAAAGTCAAAGAGAGTAGGAGCAGGGAGGACAATATTGACGGCGTGATGCCTGTCAAAGATAGTCAGTACTGGAGAGGCGGTCCATCCCTCTCAACAAACCGATGGTGAACCATGGCATTAAAATCTAGATAAGCAGGAGGCAATTCCATATCATAATCACGAATAGGTATATTAAGAAAAGTAGCTAAACGGGTTGCATAAATTCCACCAAAGAAATCTCCATTAAATCTATTATTATGCAACCTATGTGCAACAATGGCTCCCAAATTATAATGTTTATCTCCTAACACAGCGCTCCTGAGAACACTGAGATCAGGGACACACATGTGACATGCTTCATCCTTACCATTTATGCACCTACCTATGAAGAGGGCAAAATAATGTATAGCAGGAAAATGAATGCTCCCTATGGTAGCTTGTGTTATATCTCTAGACTCCCCCACAGTTATACTAGCAAGAAAAGCTCTAAATTCAGATTTGCGAGGTTCACTAGGACTACCCCATTGTGGAAGTTTGCAAGCAGTATTAAACTCCTCTAAGTCCATAGTATAAGAGTTTTCATAAAGATCAAACAGGACAGTTTGAGAATTGCGTGATGATGAAAATTCAAACCTCCTCACAAAGGAATCAGTAAGATAGTTGTACTGATGGCACTTATCTACCTCGAAGCTCACAAGATCAGCGTTACGCACATATGCATTAAATTCTTCCTTGATTCCTGCTCGATCCATGAAGTCCTCTGAAGGCCATTCACAAGCCCGCACTTGAGCTTCCCTTGGTGGTTCATCGTCGGCATCGCGCATTGTGAGCCTGGGTCCTTGCTTCCTTGAAGGGCCACCTTGGTGCATTTTCCTAAACATATTTCTTCCTCTGAAAAATTTCTGAAAATTTTAGTAACTCAAAATAAAAGTGAACCAAACTCAACAAAATTGATAGCAACTACTCTTACAAGTGCCTAGGGACTATATCATGCATTAGAACTACTCGGAACCATATAAGTTTGACATGCAAGCTCAAGAACAGGGTCACCTAGGCAGCAAAAATTTGCAATGAATAAAGCACTAGAACAAAAACTAATTGGACCATTGGAGGAGTCACATACCAAGGAACAATCCCCCAAAGCAGTTTTGTGAGAGGTGCTTTGAGCAAGGAGATCGAAAATGGCAGCAAGATGAGCAAGAACTCGTGCTTGAGCTGGTTGGTGATTTTTTTGGGAGGAAGGAGTGTGTGGGTGCAGGAATAGGTGGAGGGGAGCCACCATGGGCCCATGAGGCAGGGGGCGCGCCCTGGACCCTCGTGGCCAGGTGCTTGCTCCCCCTGCTGTCTTCTCAGTGCCAGATATTCTCAAATATTCCAGAAAAATCATATTTCAATTTCGGGGCATTTGGAGAACTTTTATTTTTGGGGTATTTTTTTATTGCATGGATAATTCAGAAAACTGACAGAAAATACTATTTTTACTTTATTTATTCTAAATAACAGAAAGTAAAAGGAGGGTACAGAAGGTTGTGCTTTCTAACTTCATCCATCTCATGCTCATCAAAAGGAATCCACTAACAAGGTTGATCAGGTTTTGTTAACAAACTCATTCCGAATTGCATGAAACCGGAGAAATTTCGAATAACACTATGTTACCTCAACGGGGATATGGACGTCCCCAATAATAAGAATATCATATTTCTTCTTGACAGTAGGAAGAGGAAATTCAAAACCTCCAAAAATAATCGATGGAATTTTTCCAATAGAGTTTATACTATGAACTTGAGGTTGTTTCCTCGGAAAGTGTACCGTATGCTCATTACCATTAACATGAAAAGTGACATTGCCTTTGTTGCAATCAATAACAGTCCCTGCAGTATTCAAAAAGGGTCTTCCAAGAATAATAGACATACTATCGTCCTCGGGAATATCAAGAATAACAAAGTCCGTTAAAATAGTAACGTTTGCAACCACAACAGGCACATCCTCACAAATACCGACAGGTATAGCAGTTGATTTATCAGCCATTTGCAAAGATATTTCAGTAGGTGTCAACTTATTCAAATCAAGTCTATGATATAAAGAGAGAGGCATAACACTAACACCGGCTCCAAGATCACATAAAGCAGTTCTAACATAATTTCTTTTAATGGAGCATGGTATGGTGGGTACTCCTGGATCTCCTAACTTCTTTGGTATTCCACCCTTAAAAGTATAATTAGCAAGCATGGTGGAAATTTCAGCTTCCGGTATCTTTCTTTTATTTGTAACAATATCCTTCATATACTTCGCATAACGATTCATTTTGAGCATATCAGTTAATCGCATACGCAAAAAGATAGGTCTAATCATTTCAGCAAAGTGCTCAAAATCCTCATCATCCTTTTTCTTGGATGGTTTGGGAGGAAAAGGCATGGGTTTCTGAACCTATGGTTCTCTTTCTTTACCGTGCTTCCTAGCAACAAAGTCTCTCTTATCATAATGTTGATTCTTTGATTGTGGGTTATCAAGATCAACAACAGGTTCAATTTTTACATCATTGTTATTACTAGGTTGAGCATCAACACGAACATTATCATTAACATTATCACTAGGTTCATGTTCATCACCAGATTGTGTTTCAGCATCAGAAATAGAAATATCATTAGGATTCTCAGGTGTGTCAACAACAGGTTCACTAGAAGCATGCAAAGTACTATCATTTTTCTTTTTCTTCTTTTTAGAAGGACTAGGTGTATCAACATTACTTCTCTGAGAATCTTGCTCAATTCTCTTAGGATGGCCCTCAGGATAGAAAGGTTCCTGAGTCACTTTACCCCCTCTAGTTGCAACTCTAACAACAAAGTCATTATTCTTACTATTCAATTCATTGAGCAAATCATTCTGAGCTTTAAGTACTTGTTCTACTTGAGTGGTAACCATAGAAGCATGTTTACTAATGAGTTTAAGTTCACCTTTAACTCTAGACATATAATCACTCAAGTGTTCAATCATATAAGCATTACGTTTTAATTCTCTACCAAAATAAGCATTGAATTTTTCTTGCTTAACCATAAAATTATCAAACTCATCCAAACATTGGCTAGCAAACTTAGTAGGAGGGATTTCAGCTTTATCGTATCTATAGAGAGAATTTGCCTTTACTACCTGTGTCGGGTTATCAAGACCATGTGTTTCTTCAATAGGCGGTAAATTAAGACCATGTATTTCTTCAACAGGAGGTAAATTCTTAACATCTTCAGCTTTTATACCTTTTTCTTTCATAGATTTCTTTGCCTCTTGCATATCTTCGGGACTGAGAAATAGAACACACCTTTTCTTCGGAGTTGGCTTAGGAGTTGGTTAAGGAAGTGTACAATTATTTTCATTTGTCAACATATTATTCAATAGAATTTCAGCTTCATCAGTTGTTCTTTCCCTGAAAACACAACCAGCACAACTATCCAGGTGGTCTCTGGAAGCAACAGTTAGTCCATTATAAAAGATATCAAGTATTTCATTTTTCTTAAGAGGATGATTAGGCAAAGCATTAAGTAATTGGAGAAGCCTCCCCAAGCTTGTGGGAGACTCTCTTCTTCAATTTGCACAAAATTATATATTTCCCTTAAAGCAGCTTGTTTCTTATGAGCAGGGAAATATTTAGCAGAGAAGTAATAAATCATATCCTGGGGACTACGCACACAACCAGGATCAAGAGAATTAAACCATATCTTAGCATCACCCTTTAATGAGAACGGAAATATCTTAAGGATATAATAGTAGCGAGTTTTCTCATCATTAGTGAACAGGGTGGCTATATCATTTAATTAAGTAAGATGTGCCACAATAGTTTCAGATTCATAGCCATAGAAAGGATCAGATTCGACCAAAGTAATTATATCAGGATCAACAGAGAATTCATAATCCTTATCAGTAACAAAGATAGGTGAAGTAGCATAAGCAGGATCATATTTCATTCTAGCATTCAAAGTTTTTTGTTTTAGCTTAGCTAATAATTTCTTAAGATCACTTCTATCATTGCAAGCAAGAAAGTCTCTAGCAGTTTCTTCATCCATAACATAATCCTCAGGCCCAACAGGCAATTCATATCTAGGGGGAGAATCTTCATCATCACTTTCATCAATATTATCAGTTTCAAGAATTTCATTCTCTCTAGCCCTAGCAAGTTGTTCATCAAGAAATTCACCAAGTGGCACAGTAGTATCAAGCATAGAAGTAGTTTCATCATGAGTATCATGCATAGCAGAAGTGGCATCATCAATAACATGCGACATATCAGAATTAATAGCAGAAACAGGTTTAGGTGTCGCAAGTTTTCTCAAAACAGAAGGTGAATCAAGTGCAGAGCTAGATGGCAGTTCCTTACCTCCCCTCGTAGTTGAGGGATAAATTTTTGTTTTCGCGTCTTTCAAGTTCTTCATAGTGACCAGCAGATATAAATCCCAAGTGACTCAACGAATAGAGCTATGTTCCCCGGCAATGGCGCCAAAAAATAGTCTTGATAACCCACAAGTATAGGGGATCACAACAGTTTTCGAGGGTAGAGTATTCAACCCAAATTTATTGATTCGACAGAAGGGGAGCCAAAGAATATTCTCAAGTATTAGCAGTTGAGTTGTCAATTCAACCACACCTGGATAACTTAATATCTGCAGCAAAGTATTTAGTAGCAAAGTAGTATGGAAGTAACCGTAACGGTAGCAAAATTAATATTTTTGGGTTTTGTAGTAATTGTAACAGTAGAAACGGAAAAGTAAATAAGCGCAGAACAATATGTGAAAAGCTCGTAGGCATTGGATCAGTGATGGAGAATTATGCCGGATGCGGTTCATCATGTAACAATCATAATATAGGGTGACACAGAACTAGCTCCAATTCATCAATGTAATGTAGGCATGTATTCCGAATATAGTCATACGTGCTTATGGAAAAGAACTTGCATCACTACAGAAAAAAGACACATCCGTGACATTTTGGGCCGAACGAATTTTTTTCCTGTCATACATATGACACTTCTATGACGATAATTGTGATAAAACCCGGTATCATCATAGATGTGGTGGGCTCCTACTTCTATGACAAAAAATCATGACAGAAAATGGGCTTTTCGTCCTGGACGGGCCGGAGACGCAGCTGCATGACATTCTTTGGGCCGCCCATGACGGAAAAAACCGTGGTAGAAGCGAGGGCGAGGAAAATTTCGGGGAGTTCCCGGTTACGGTGGGAGGTCGGGGGCCGAGCGATGCGCGTTTCTCTCGTACACGTACGCGCGTGTGTGCGAGGCGTTGGCTCTAACTGAACCCGAGCGAGGCGTTGGGCTCTAACTGAACCCGAGCGATTGCACTGCAGGCTACGCGTTACTGAACCCGAGCGATCGATCGATGGCTGTTAACTGAACCCGATCGAGCGATTCCTTCGCTACTGCTGCTAACTGAAGCCGATCGATGCTGCCTCTGGGATGAACAGTGAGTGTTGCGGGAGGGTTTGGATGAACAGTGAGCGGTGGCGTTGCCTCTGGATGAACAGGACCCCGTGGTGTGGTGGAGGGCTGGATGAACAGTAGACTGTGGAGGGGTGCCCGTGGAGGGGTGGTTGAACAGGACCCGTGGTGTGGAGGGCTGGATGAACAGTAGACGGTGGAGGGGTGCCCGTGGAGGGGTGGTTGAACAGTAGCCGGTGGAGTAGCGCGCGGTGGAGGCTGGATGAACAGGAGCCCGTGGAGGCTGGAGGAGGTCGACGGTAGCCCGTGGAGGCTGGAGGAGGTCGACGGTGGAGATGAACAGTATCCCGTGGAGTCCCGTTTTGCGGTACGCCACACCCCTCCCGATGAACAGGACCCCCGTATCGACCGTAGGAGGTCCGTTTCGTCCGTTTTGCGATATGCCACACCCCTCCCGATCAACAGGACCCCCGTTTCGACCGTAGGAGGTCCGTTTCGTCCATTTTGCGGTACGCCACACCCCTCCCGATCAACAGGACCCCCGTTTCGACCTAGGAGGTCCGTTTCCTCCGTTTTGCGGTACGCCACACCCCTCCCGATCAACAGGACCCTGTTCCGAATGTAGGAGGTCCGTTTCGTCTGTTGTGCGGTACGCCAAGCCTCGTTTCCATCGCCTGTTCCGTCCAAGCCCTCCCGATGAACACGACCACGCATTTCGTTCCGACCCAGCCGGTTGGCTCCCACGCGTTCCGTTGCATACCGATGAACACGACGCATTCCGTTGCCTCCCCATGAACACGACACATTCCGTTGCCTCCCCATGAACACGACGACGACGCTGTTTCTCCGTTACGACCCAGCCATGTACACAAGCCCTGGCCGTACGTATGCGCGAGTAGGCGTTCGAGACCCCGCCCGTATGTACACATACGTGGCCGTATTTTCTTTCTTGCACCCTGGCCGCTGTACGTACGTGTACATGCTACGTGCGCGCCTCTACTACGACACGTACGCGCCTCTACTACGACACGTGCACGCCTCTCCATCCACCAGTATATATGTACATACACGTTCGCGACCAGAATGACAACGCTACGTACGCTTCGACTAGGTTGGCCCTGACTGTCAGTCACTTCCTTGCCTGCGAAGATGTAGCTGGTGGGTCCCAGCAGTCAGGGGGGCGAATCGTTTTTTTTTGCCCGGACGCACTTCCTTGCATGCGAAGATGTAGCTGGTGGGTCCCAGCAGTCAGGGGGAAACATTTTTTTTGCGAAATACAATGGCCCATCCGGTGGGTCCCAGCTGTCAGGTGGAGGAATCATTATTTTCCGCGTAATAAGGAGGCACTTCCTTGCTGCGGCCGTGGACCCAGCTGTCAGCCTCTCCACATACAGTCCATGTCCGATGGAAGTCGTTCCTTGACCACGTTGACCACGCCGCGCCGAGAGCACCAGGGCGGTGGACGACGGCGAGGCCTAGGAAGGGGACGACGGGGAACCGGGGAAGACGCAGCAGTGGAAGCCCGCGCGGAGAGGAGTACGAGGGTTCACTGGTTCGGCTGTGGTGTGAGGCTGCCGACGCCGCAGGGCCTGGCCAGCGGTGGGAATAGTAGGGGGCGGTAAGGCCTCCGCGGCAGCATAGCCCACCACAGGAGGCAGGAGCATGCGGCACGACCAGCGCTGCTTTGGGTGGCTCGAGCAAGAAGACCAGAGGTTGAAAAGCACTACGGCCGTTGGATGGACATCGTACGGTCACTGGAGCTAGAATCGTTCATATTGACTAAAGTTGACAAAGGCCCCCGTCCTAGTCAACTTAGTAGGCCCACAAGTCAGCCTCCCACCATGGTGGGTCCCAGCTAGCAGGGGGAGTATTCATTTTTTTGTGCGTAATAAGGAGGCACTTCCTTGCGTGCGAACATATAGCTGGTGGGTCCGAGCTGTCAGCGGCAGTAACGTTTTTTTCACGAAATACAGAGGCCCTTTCGATGGGTCCCTGATGTCAGGTGGAGGAATCATTATTTTGCGCGTAATAAGGAGGCATTTCCTTACGTGCGGCCGTGGACCCAGCTGTCGGCCTCTCCACGTACAGTCCACTTCAGATGCATGTCGGTCGTTGACCACGTTGACCAGGCCGCGCCGAGAGCACCAGGGTGGTGGACGACGGCAAGGCCTAGGAAGGGAACGACACGGAGGCAGGGAAGACTCGGCAGTTGTTTCCCACGCGGAGGGGAGTACGACTGTACGAGGGTTTACTGGTTCGTCTGCCGTCGCCGGAGAATAACAGCAGGTGTGGGTGAGTAGACGGATGGCTAGGCCAGCGATGGGAGTACGGTGGGGCGGTGAGGCCTGCGCGACAGCAGAGCAGGCCGCGGGGAGGAGGGAGCAGGCCTAGACGGGGCAGCCCAAAACCACATCCAACACTTGCCAAAACTTCGTCCCTCGTTTTCTCTGTGTTTCGCACACTCGACATTGTGTGGGCATTTTGACTGTGCATCATATGAAGATGTGCTATGCATGAATGTTGATCAGCATGATGTTAACTGGCTGGTAGTTCCATTTTCGACCATGAATAAAACTTCCAACATGATGTTAACCCTGTTTGAAAAGGTCGTATTAATATAAATGCTCTGCCTCTGAAAGTTGCAGTTTCTTATCTGAAACTGAACTTGCAGTTTCTTATCTGAAACTGAAACTTGCAGTTTCTTCTCTGAGAATCACATTGTCTGCACTTTTATACTCCTATGAAACTACATTTTTTAAGTGCTAAAAATAGATCTCTAGAATTCATAAAATACCTCATATGCTCAATACTGCAAATCTGAAATTCAAAAGACATTCATATCTGAAAGTACTCTCAAAATACACAACACACAACACAATTCACAACCTGCAAATACTGACAACCCTAAGCTCCTCCTGACAATTCACAACCTGCCCGACTATTGGGCTGGGGGGGCCAGCCCCCTCCTATTCCTCGGCGGCAGACAGCCGCCCCGTGAGACGATGTGAACGGCGAGGGAGACGATGGCGGGGAAGCGTCACCGGGCCAACTGCTTTTCTCCTCTTGCAGTTGGGTTCGGTCGACGAAGACTCCACCGGCTCGCTCTGGCAGGACACCCTCACAAACGACACCCTGTAGATGCTCTATCCTTCAATCTCTGGTGGATGCTCCATCTGGGATCGATACTCCCACCACCGCTCCCTCACGATCAGATTCGGTGAATCTGTTTGCTCCATGGCCCAGAGGAGCAGCTCTATGTACTCCGGCGCGACTCCCTCCGGGACGCCGCCTTTTCGCTCTGTTGCAGATATTTGGCCATGGATGTCGCCGTCGCCGCTAGTTGGTCCTTGTTGTCAAACCAAGACTGTATCTCCAACATCCTAGCTGGCTTCACATGGTCGCCATCTGCGATCCTCACGTATCGGTTGTACTCCTCCATCGATCTACTTCTCCACAGCACCTTCACTCGCCAGCGGTGGTTTTTGAATGGAAGAGGAGAGGACCAGCGCTGGTTTTGGATTAGAACGGGAGAGGAGCGACGCAGGTTTTGGACTGGAACAGGAGAGGAGGGGCGGTGGTTTTGAAATGGAAGAGGAGAGGAGTGGCGCTGCATTTAGATTGGAATAGGAGAGGAGCGGTGGTGGTTTAAGAGGAGAAGAGCGGAAGAGCGGCGCTGGTCTTGGAAGTATTTTTTTGTTGTTTTGCATATTTTGGGTCAAAGTTTGACCACGTACTGTATTTGACAAGCAAAATGTGAATGCATGTCACCAAAAATTGTATCGTTTGGTTTGTATCTGAATGTACTTTCAAATTATATTATTTTTGCAACGTATAACATATATTTTATGTGCGAAAATCATGGTCAATTATGACCCAGAATAAAAGGGAGACTAGTTAATGTGGGGTTGCTTTCTTAATTGAAGGGTAAATTGATTTTGATTTTGATCTAGTCACAGCGCGTCGGCCCTCTCATCCAATCCTAAATCGCTGCCGCACGCTCCTCTCCCTCTTCTCCATTGCAAAACCACCTCCTCTCCTCTCCATCATCTCATTTCCAAAACCACCGTCTCGCCTGTCCCTCTTCTCTATTGCAAGACCACCGTCTCTCCTCCCATCTTCCAAAGCTAGCACCGGACCACTCAGAAGGACATCTATGGAGAGGATGCAGCAGCGAATCAGGCAGATCGCCGGCGGCGACCAGGCAAAGTTAGCTAGGTTGAAGGAGATCCTTAGTTGGTTTGACAATGAGTGGGAGATTTCGAGGACGGTGCGGGCCATGTGGCAATGTATGCGAAAGAGCGAGACGGCGGCGATGAGGGCGGCGATGTACATGTACTCCTCGGCGGCAGTCATGCCGCAGTCCTCCGAGTTCATCGAGTATCTCCTCTGGGCGATGGAGCAGACAGATTCGCCCGAGGCGACAGTCAGGCGGAGGTGGTGGGCGTACAGGTCGAAGGTCGAGCACCCAGAGGATAACGAATCGATCGAGTATGGTGTGCCGTTCGTGAGGGTGCAGAGCCAGCTGGAGCCACAGGAGTATTCGTTCTCTCACCGCAAGAGGAGGCCGGATGGCGCGACGTCGCTTCCCCGCCGTTCTCCACGGTTCCCTCGACGCTCGCCTCGTTTCAACGGTGGCGGTAGGGTTTAAGGTAAGCTTCGCACTAACCTAATCTTCCACGTGCTCATGCTTACAATCAGTGTGACAGCTAATGAAAATCATGCTTACAATCAGTCTCCGAGTACTACGCCAATCACCCTAAAATAGCTCTGAACCTTTGGGTCAAAGTTGTGACACAGTGTACAAATAAAGAAAAATAGATTGGTGCTTCTTTCAGAAAAGAGTACTCCCTAGAAAACTGCCAATATAAGCTACTAGTATTTGGTTAGATGATTTGCTGCCGAGAAAGATCCGTCCACAGAGAGCGCCACACATCCCACTGGTGGTGGTGGATGCCAATGCGTGCATGCAGCATGGTTGGTGTCGGTAATTTTTACTTGGCACACCTCGCACTCTGCATATATGCCGGTTCCATACGTACATTTGTGCAGTTCCACCAAAATGCAGCTGAATAACCCTGTTTGCACAGATAATGAAAAAGCGTGATTACATTATAGTGGCACTAGTTGATGAAACACACAAAATAAATAGAAGAAAATATTGTGATAGTATCATAGTATGCCATGCTGCGAGGGCGAGATGGGCCCTGCGACGCCTCATACGGTACGCCTCATACTGGACATCATCCCAAGTCTCCCAGACACACCTTCTGCCAGTGATGAACATCAGTGTACAGCGGTAGTACAAGGAGGCGCCTTGAGACATTCAAATCTCTATTTTTGTACATATCAACTAAAATTAAGCACCCCAGTTTGCAGAAACGCTTAAACATTAACAATGGGACTAGTTGATGAAACATACATTAACAAAGAGAAGGACTTTCTTTATCAACATTGGAAATAAAATGATAGAGATGACACTCGCTCTATTTTAACTGTATTATTACTTCATTTTATCAGTGACACTAGGGTCGAGCAGGTGGCAAACGAGGTGTACCGTGCGTCGCAAGGATGGAGGCCGGGGGTGCTTAGACTGGGATGCTGAAGCTAGCTCTTTCAGTCACCAACATGGATGATTCAATTCATGGGACCTTTTGGTGCAGTTCACCTAAAATGAAGCAATGTCCCGTGAGCTAGCAGCTTCTTCTTCAATTTTTTTTAAGAAAAGGGCTCCAACCCCGGTTCCATTTCCATCAGAAAACGAAACCCACAGAGCTTCTTCTTCATTAGTTGCAATAAAATTGAGCAACATCAAGGTTGGTTGTGAAGCTCCTGGAATGCTCAACTATAATTTGGATATCATTTGTGCAGTTCAACTAAGATCGAGCGTGAAATGTATATCTTTGTTTGCACAAAAAAGGTGGAAAGGAGGGTGACTAACAAGTGATGAAACATGCATCAAATGAAAAGAAGCATGTTCCTTATCTGAATGGCAATCCTACAAGGACAGTAGCAATTTCTAAAGCACTGGCATTGCTAGATATTAGTGTGGGCATTAGGATTAACTATGACAACCGTTAAATACGACATTACTTTGGGCACGGGAGAGTAGGCGGACCAGGACAGTTGCATTTCTAACGAAAAGAACCAACTTATCTTAATGGGAAATTTTAGCAGGACATGTAAAGAAGTGCCATTGATTCATATTACTGGAGGCATTACATTGAAAACAACTTTGGTTTAACGTGTCCTTACTTTTAACAGTGCGACTACTACATTTTACTAGTGGCATTACATAAGAGTGGCTCGGGGCAACAAACATCAGAACAGGATATCTAGGTTGGTCCCATTTTTGTTCGGTATAGCCACCGTATACTGTGTGAGGCTAGCAAATCTAGTGCTGGACTTACTCTGTTGACTTGTCCCCCAGTCCCCACTTTCTTTCCTTTTTCAACCAATAGATCGGGTTTATATTGACTTTGTACTGCGTTTCCCTTTATTTCCCTATTAGACCTAGAGACCAGTTGGATAGCCAGTCTCTGCTACTTTTTGCCCCCATTATTTCCTCTTTCGACCAAGTCCTAGATTCAGGTAACAAATCCTCCCCCACCCCAACCCCTTTCTTCCTTGTTTGAACCAAGTAGTACTAGATTCGAGTGCATGAACTAGTTTTACCTCTTAAACGTAAAAAAATTAGGTGGTTTTCGAACAGCCGATCGATCCTATCTACGAGGGGGCCTGAGAAATAGTAAAAGATACAAATGCAGCGACGTCAGGAGCTCGGGAAGTAGAGCAAGGCCGGTTTCGAAGGAAGTTATACCTGATGGCCGCCGTGATGTCGCTAGGTGGGCGGCGGGAGGCTGGATCTGCCCACACTACGGCAGCGAGGAAGAAGGGGTCGGAGGCCCTCCCTCGCCAGCGGTGCTTGGGAAAGAACGACAAGGCAGGCTGATCGGGACGCGCCCAACAGTGGGTAAGAGCCGTTGCCGAGGACGACCGCGTGAACGTTGCACCTTCTCACCTTCCCCGGCGGAGAGGATCCGGCTGGATCTGTGACCAGCGGTGAGCAGAGAGAGAGAGAGAGAGTGTGGCCACCGCTGTCGTGTTTAGATCTGGAGAGGCCGAGACAGTGTGAAGAGAGCAACACTAGCAAGCAAGCGCAGAGGCTCCTGCCTATATAGTGGAGTAGTACTAGTTTTCTTTTGTCTACCGGAGCCGGCTTGACCTCGTCAATGACTGTCGAGAAGTCTTCATGCACGTGGCCCGGAGGCGCAGTTGTCGTCATTTTGATCCGAAGCGCCGGATTATAACATATAACACGAAAAAATGCCACATGACAAGAAATCATAACCTCACTGCCCAAAGGAAACAACATGAATCCCGACGGACAAACTAGACGAGGAACAAAGCTCAAATTAAAGATAAACTCATAGAAAAGGGATCCGTCGATAGATGTCCTAATTAACATAGCCGGCTTGACCTAGATGGCAGCCGAGTAGTCACTGTTCGTCCATGTGCCCCCAATGACTAGCCCAACTCAGTTGTCGCTGTTTAACCCTCGCAGTGATCCGAAGCACATGACACCTAATTTTGCGAGATGACAAGAAACCTTTTTTAGATTTCTCACCACAACTACAACCATGTACAACACAGCCTGCACGATATGTAGACGATAGCCAATCCAGGCGTGTCTGCTGGAGTCTGGTCACATGCATGGACGAACTGATCTTCTGTGTCTTGCAGGGATCTTCCAGGCACCAACGTACTACAACACTTCTCTAGTACTATCCTGCACGATATGTAGACGATAGCCAATCCAGGCGTGTCTGTTGGAGTCTGGTCACATGCATGGACGAACTGATCTTCTGTGTCTTGCATGGATCGTCCAGGCACCAACGTAGTACAACACTTCTCTAGTACTATCGCTCGTCTCCCTCTTCTATTAAGTCACCCGACTTGCGGGGCCGGGGAGTGTGCCTATGGTTGGTTCTCAATTGTCATCCCACATGTGTGTGCAAACGCAATATGACGCGCGTTCCATTCGGAGAGCAGCGTGCCAGACCGACTGACCGTCTGGGGTGCGACGCGAACGCGACGGGCGTGTTGTATACTCCGTACATGTGTACCGCCGTTTTCTAGACGCTTTGCTCCATGGCGCGGGCGCAATCCATGGATACAAAATTAGTATACTGTATACTATTTAAAAGTCGAGGGCGGAGCTTTTCCTGCGCGGTAGGCGGGGCAGTTCCGCCTAGTCGGTTTGACAAAGACGCGAGAAGACGAGGGAGTAGGCTGCTGCAAACGTAGGGCTATGTGATTTGACAGCGAGTTACTGCTGGACAGGTGGGGCCCCGTGATTTGACTTGCCATTATCATTTTAACTGCGGCGCTATGACCGGCGTGAGTCTCCCGATTCCTGACCACCTCCATACAGGTGCCTCTCCCAATGCTCCACCATGTAGTAGAGGCTGCCTCTTGCATGAGAGCCCACTTCTCCACTTTTTCCTTGCCTCTCTTTCCTCCACATATGCAAAAATGCCATGTAAAGCGCACTATTGTACTTACTTTTACTTGCTCCTACAGGTGCTTAAGCTTGCCACATAGGCATAAAGTCTGATGTGGCAAGTTAATCAAGAAGAGAGAGACTAGTTTGGCGACCCAAGGAAGAAACGGTGCTAAGCGCGTGTACCTAGGTGAAAAGACAATTTTGAGTCTATAGCTAATTAAATGAAGCAAACTTAGCAACACCATTTCATTGGAAGAGGTCACTCCTTGGCAAATGCAATAAATACTAGTACTCCCTGTGTCCCATAATATAAGAACGTTTTTGGCACTACACTAGTGTCAAAAACGTTCTTATATTATGGGACGGAGGGAGTACGAAGAAAGAGATAGAGAGGAGTAAAAAAATTACACTTATAGCCAACCTTGTTGTAGTATGAGTGACTAAGTGATGACTATGTATGACATGCCAACATCAGATAGCCTAACGCACCGTGTTAAATCTCCAAGGGCACGACCGCGCGAGCGACGCGACGGTCGTGGTAGGCGCGACCATGATACGGGCTGCTGGCAGCCCTTGGATCTGAGATCAAACGGTCGCATGCTAAGTTGCTGAAAATTTGCAGAATAACCCTCCAGGATAGGATATTCACCCATAGGTCTAGAATCACGCCATGCAACCGTTCGATCTCAGATCCAAGGGCTCTCGGAAGCCCGTATCATGGGAGAATGGAAAGCCACTACCCTGCCGTTCGCACGCTGGCAGTTCGCTCCTACTCGTCCCCGCACGTCCTTCAATACTACGGCGGTTCGCTCCTAGTCGTCCCGTCCATTCACATTACGGCAGTTCCACTAATCCTAACCCTCCTCCCAAATCCATGGCGTCCCAAATCTCCACGATCGGCGGTGAGTACAAGGTTAGAACCATCACCGGCGATGAGTTCGACGTCATCTACACCCGTTCTTCCGCGACGGTGAAAGGATGCCTTTCTCGCTTCAGACGCATGTTCGAAGACTCAGATGATGAGTGGGTCGCTGGGCTAGATGTTGAGTACACCACAGTCCTGGGACGAGAGAAGGATCTAAAGGACGAAGAGAGGAAGAAGCCCGCCGTGATCCAGGTTTGCGTGCATGACTTATGCTTGGTCTACCACATATGCCATGTCGACGTTGAGTGCCAGGATTTTAAGGACTTCCTCGAGAGCAACCTAGTCAAATTCATTACTGTAGACTTTGGTAACGACAAAGAAGTCCTGCGTCGGATAGGCCTCATTGTAGGCAACACCTTCGACCTCCAGAAGAATCGGCTGGTGTCCTCTCGTCAGCCTTCAATGCTGACCCTGGCAGGAGCCATGGTTCATCCTTCGTACGGTAAACTAGAGAAACCTCCATACACATTTCATCGTCATGCATGGCAGCGGAATGTACTAGATATAGACCACATCCACTGCGCTGCAATGGATGGCTACCTTTGCTTCAATATCTACAAGGGTTGGATGAAGAACAACAGCCAAGTGTGCGGTTCAAGCAAACAAGTATCGGCCAAGAGGAAGAGGGACAAGGATGAAGTCGAGGACGTGGACGAGGACTCCGAGTAGGGTGGCAGTGTCGTTGCTCATGGTGGTTCTAATGCAGTGTCTACCGGAATAGTTGCAAAGTTTAATTTCAGGTGTGCTTAATTTAATTTGAGGGGTGTGTTGTGCTGAGTCCCCAGCAGAACTATGTTATGTTTCTTCTCGTTACTTTAACTCTTCAGTACGTACATACTAGTATTCTTACATTTCATCTTTTAGTTGGTATAGTACTACCACTCGTTTCTTCACATTATATACGTACGATATATATGGCCAACATCATATAGCCAACAGTTTAGTTGTCAAAGAATTTCAGGGTGCTTAGTTTTGTCAAAGAATTCCAGGATGCTTAGAGGGTGCTTGGATCCAAGGGACTTATTTTAGTCTGACTAAAAATAGTCTCTTTAAGAGGCTAAGTTCCAAGCACCCCTGACTAAAGAGGGGCTAAAACTAGTCTTGAGACTAAATTTTTTAGTCAGGGGTACCCCTACTAAAATGTGGATTAGTCCTCTCTCTACTCATTTAACTCCTCTCCTTTAACACAGGCGAGTTCTGGATTGGAGGGTTTGGAGGATAATAAATGCTCATTAACTTGATTTTAGCCTTTTTAGTATTTGGATCCAAGCATGGGTGAGGCTAGCATGTTTTAGTCCCACTACTTTTAGTCATGGGACTAAAACGTATCCAAGCACCCTCTTAGTTTTATTTGAGGGGTGGGTTGTGCTGGACACCATTATTGTGACTAGCCTTTTTAATAGTACTATATGCATAATTTGGCGACGAGCGCTCTCTATATGTACCACCTTTTTTTAATTTCAAGTTTTGCTCCATGGCGCAATCCATCGATACTACTGCTGTACAAAAGTATACATTTTTTAAAAGGCTAGAGGGCGGGGCAGTCTAGCTTGGTCGGTTTCACGAGAGGCGAGGGCCTTTGTGATTTGACGGCTCATTACTGCTGGAAGGCGGGGCCTTGTGATTTGACTGCTCGTATAAATGCGCCGACGACCTGATCGAGGAGGAGCAAAGAACCGTGCGGTATACTCAAGTTTTCCACTGGAGTAGTACTGCGACGGAGGAGCACGAAACACGGCAGCCCAGTGCCATATGGCGATAAAAAATGATCTAATTTGCTAGTCATCTCATTGTTAGCATTGTTCTATTCATTCCCTCAAAAAAACATTGTTCTATTCATGCCTCGCAGAGAACGTGACACGTGCGGCGAAACACCCGAAGCAAAAGATGAAACACAGGAGCAAAAGAAGAAGGAAGATTATCACCCCAAATGATCTAATTCGCCGCGGAGTCGTAACTGCTTCTTCATCGCCTCCACGACCTCCATCTCCTTGCGCGTCTCCTCCGCCATCTTCTTCATTCTGTCCATGACGCGGGATTTCTCGACGCGAGCCTTCATCATCTGTTCCACGGCCGCATTACGTACCTTGACAGCAGCCGGGTGCTCGATGCGGAGCTTCGCCAACTCCTCCTTCTGTTCCATGACGAGGGCCTGCAGCATCTTCATCGAGGAACTACTATTCTCATGCAGCTTCTTCCAGCCGGCGTTCTTCTCCTTCAACAGGTCGATCTCGTGGCAGAGCTTCGCCTTGTCCTCCTGAAGTCGCAGGATTTCGCCGGTCGCCTTCTTCTCCGAGGCAATGCTCTTCTTCAGCAGCATCACCAAGCCGGCGGTCAACTCCCCCTGCTGATTGAGCTCAGCGGGCATGTCGTCGAGGCTCTCCTTCAGCAACTCCATCAAGCCTTGGATGAACTCCTTCTGCTTATTGAGCTGATCGGGCATGCCGTCGAGGGATAACGACTCCAGCTCCGCCGGCTCGGCATGTTCGCCTCCGCGGCTAGGGCGCTCCTGGGAGCCATCGCCTGCCCGTGAGAGATCTTTCGAGGTCTCTGCGTGGCGGCGAGCCCTCTTTTTTTCCGCAGCCTTGGTTGCCGCTCCCTTGTTACGAGTAGTTCTCGACCTAGAGCTCTGCTCACCGGCCATGGCAACGACGGACGAAGAAGAAGCACTTATGAGGAGGAAAGGTAGAGTAATTTTCGGTTAGGTAGTTCCCCTTTTTATAACCTAAGTACTAGCACTAGTACTAATACCTGCATAGTGGGAACACGTTCAGGTTTGGTACGTACTAGTAGGTGTGAGCAGGCTTTCGAATGTGATGGGAACAAGGTAAAGATTAATTGATGGTTTTGGTTTCGAGGCCCGAAACGGCTCCCGATGAGTTTAGCGGAACATAAATTTCAAGTACTACACTGCTCAAATGCGTAAATATTATGTTACTGTCAAAAATTGGCACAAAATACGAAGGAGACCAATGGAAGTACTACTAGCAACCCACGATTTAACTACTCGCATGCGCGCAGTGGAGTAATAATGTCTTTCTTCCGCCCTCACGTCCACTCAATTTGCATGCGCTGTATTAATTGACCATCAATGAAGTGAACGACTTTACACGCGTCAAATTATCACATGGGGTGGATCTTGGTACAAAATTGCGTCCGCCCGTGTACCCGCGTGTGCGTGCGAGGGAATGAGTGCGTGCGTGGCGTGCGTGCACATCTTCGCTTCGTGCATGTACCGCCAGTATGGCTCAGGGAGGACGAGTACATTCTTCTGGAACCAGCAGCACGTCACTGTGATCAATCCACGCAAGGAGGTCGCGACAACGCCTCCACATGTGCCACGTGGCTTCATGAACTGTAAGAGAGACACTGTGTAGCGTGCCATTGGTATTCTAATTTACGTGTTTTGCACATACTCGAAGTACTAGTAAGGTACACGTGCATTGCACGCATCAGATTTTGCAACCAAATTATGAATAAATACCACACTATAGCATGTAAGCTCTGAGTCATATATGCCTGATGTAGCCCTTCGTTTAATTCTTATAGTTCATCTCATTCAAAATCAATTAGTTTTTATAAAAAAGCTAAGAACGCGGGAATAGGAAAAACATGGGATTATAGTGGAATGTCGTCTTGAATCCTACAGGATTGTACGAGTGTTTGATTGTGCATAGAAAAAACGCAGAATTCTTTCAAAGAGGTTTGAGTGGATGGGATGTTTCCTATGAAATCTAGTGCAAATGAATCATATGGAAAAATTCCTATGGTTTACAATCCTACGAATCAAACAACCAAGATAGGAAAAATTCCTAATGATTAGAATCCTCCAAAATTCCTTTGAGAATCCTTTGAATCAAAGAAGCCCTTAATCTATTTTATGATTCATGGAATTGTGCGTTGTAAAGCATAAAGTAAAAACAAATAATGGCAATTCAACTAGAAAAAAAGTTTGGGCAGTTATGATACGGAAGATTCTAGAACAAAAGAGAACCACTGTTGTTTTGAGGTTTGTGCATTATGCTTAAGTTCAACCATGGAGTCTGCTAGATTGTACATGTGGCAAAATCCGGTGGGGGGCTAGAAGATGGTGCGAGGGGCCGAGTGGAGGGAGACTATGAAGGAATGCACAAGTGCGAGATCGATATTTAGAGAGAGGGGGCGAACACGTGCGCTGTTGCGCGCAGTGGCGGAGCCATGAAAAATAAATGAGCTAGGGGGCCAAGCATTGCTAATCCTTTACGAGGAGGGTCAATTCATGAACTTAAACCATTTTTAGCAGCAATTGTCTAATGATCACATTCATATTAGCCTCGATATATAGTGATGTTAGGGGGGAGGGGGCAGGGCCCTTACTGCCCCTGTCTTCGCCATTGTGCACGCGTCTGAGAGATGAAGCGGAAGGCATGGATGATGAGAGGGGGACGTTGGATATATAATTAATGTGGGTGTATTAGCTATATATGTTAATCCTATATAGAGAGGTATAGATTGATCGATGTGGACGTGGGAAAGAGGGTGAGACCTCACTGGATATATCGATTGATCGGTTTGTGTGGAAAACTATGAAAGACCTAGCTATATACACACATACATAGAGGAACATCGATCGTTGCGCATGCACGCGTGAGAGATAAAGAATGCCCGATATGATGGAGAGGGGGATGTGTGTGGGTGTGTGCCTTCATGGGAGACCGACCTGAAGAAAAAGATTGCATGCGTGCGATGGATAATGCCGACTGGTAGTGTGTGTGCATGCATGCACGAGAGAAAGTTAGTGGTACAATTATAAAGAGAAGACTACTGTGTGGGTGTAAAAGAATAGGTGAGGTCATAATCAATGTAAAGTTGAATTCAAATATTTGAATAAGAGATCCTGATGTTTGAAACCCATGCATGCATGAATATAACGGAGATCTGCGCGGTGTGGTTTGGAAACGAGCATGTTGTAATGTATACACATTGAACAAGGTCAGACTGATTTGAATTTGAGATACCGATGGCAGACATCATTTGGCCACGTCGCATCCGTGCATGGACACACTATTCTAATTGGAGATGATGGACGGCTTTCGGATCACATATCTATATCTATACCCCTATATATATATTTTATTTTGTATTTTTTTATATTGTGTGCGGGTAACTTTAACTTTGAAAGATGGTCGTTGGATGAGGCGAATCCGATGGTCCAAAGATGGCAAATTTGAGCACTACTGGCCGTTGGATATCATCTAGATTCCACCAGATTTCGCCACATGTATAATCTAGAAGACTCCATGGTTGAACTTAAGCATAATGCACAAACATCAAAACACAAGCACTTCTTATTTGTTCTAGAATCTTCCGTATCAGAATTGCCCAAATGTTTTTCTACATGATTTGCCATTATTTGTTTTTACTTTATGTCTTACGACGCACAATTCCATGAATCTTAAAATAGATTAGCTTTCTTATAAAAACTAGATGATTTTGAATGAAATGAACTATAAGAATTAAACGAACATCTACATCATGCATATATGACTCAAAGCTTGCATGCTATAATGTGGTATTTATTCATAATTTGGTTGCCAAATCTCATGCGTGCAATGCACGTGTACCTTACTCTAGTCTAAATGGTGTTTGTGTGTGTGTTGTGCGTGTTGAGGTGCAAATTGTCTTTTTTTGGGTACACGTTAAGCTTGTTCTTCCGAAATTTCAAGCCGCGCCTTGTTATGCCGAAAATTCAAGCTAGCGTCTCTGTCTATCGTGCTGCGAAACTCCCGCCTCTTCAACCCGCGCCTTGTTAGCCCGAAATATTTAAGATATATCTTTGTCTCGTTGTGCTCCGACAACTCCCTCCATCTCAACCCGCGCCTTGCTATTCCGAAATTACAACGCGCGCGAAAACTCCCACCTCCTGTGAAATCCCGACACGCGAAATGCCCGTGGTACCCCTGAACCGAAAGAACCGCCTCAAATCGGTGGGGGTACTTTCATAACTTACCCCACATTTCGGACAAGCGCGTCTCTAAGCCATGGTTCCCCACTGCCATCCCATCCGCCCACCCATTCGTACACCGAGGCCGCGAAAACCCGCGACGAAACCCCACACCCTGCTCCGTCCGCCACCCAGCCGGAGCCTCTTCCCCGACGACGTCGTCCACAGCAACACCTCGACGTCCCTCATCCACCGTACCGGATGAGGATCCGTCGTCGATCTCATCGTCCCGCCGGTTCAGCCACCCCGTCCTCCACCTCCAAGGAGCTGCCCCGACGTTCCCCTCGTCTTTCGCGCCACCTCCATTCCCACACCGCCGTCTTCACCTGCACCACCGGAAGAGCATCATCATCACCGTTTCCTCGGATGAAGCTGCGGCCTAATCGGCGCCACCAAAGAGGTTGTACACTAATCGCCGCATTTTCTTCTTGATTCGATCTCACGGTGCTGCCGGCGCTCGGTCCCGAGCCGACACGGCGCGGCTCCATCCACGGCGGCATCGCCGGCCACTTCCTCCACGGCGTCGCTCCCTCGGCGGCGACGTCCACATCAGTAGGAGCTGCTGCTGCTTTAGCTCTCGCTCGCGCTGCTGCTCTGCTCTTGCTCTCGGTCCCCTGCCTGGTCTGCTCTTGCTATTGCTCTTGCTCGCGCTGCTGCTCTCGCTCTTGCTTGCGATGCTGCTCCGATTTAGCTACACTTCAGTCGACTGAATCGACTTTTGGGTCAGTCGATTTTCAGGGGGTGGGGGGGGCTCGCCGGGGTGAAGGAAGAACCAGCCGCAGCGGGGAGGGGGGCTCGCCGGAGAGGTACCCCACTATCTATCTTAGGGTTCAGGATGGGGGCGGTGGTCGCCGGCGGTGGTGGGGCGTTGGCGGGGCGGTGGCGTGGGGATCGCCGGAGAAAAAGCTCGGCACGGGGGGGCCTAGAGGGATGGCCGGGGCGGCGGCGGACCGGCGGTGGGGAGTGTTTTCGGGGCGGGCGGGGCGGCGCACCGCCGGCCGCGGGCGGCGGGGGGCTGCTGTTTGGCCGGTGGTGGCTGGCGGCTCAGGGGGGTGGAGGTTGAAGATGAACCGCAGGCCCTTGATTTCGTATCCAACGGCTGCAAAATCGACTGACCAGAGATGAAAAAGTCAGTCGACCGACGTGTAGCCTCACCTTGCTAGTGCGTTCAGTTTCGACAGCAAAATTCAGTTTCGACAGCAAAATTCAGTTTCGACAGTTAAGTTCAGTTTCGACAGTTAACTTCAGTTTCGACAGTTAAATTCAGTTTCGACAGTTAAGTTCAGAGATGAGCGGCTGATGTATTTTACATCTAGCACTTTGTGGTTATGTATTTTACGTCATGTATTGGAGATGCTATTAGAATTCCACTCAGGTTAACGTTGTTCGTTGTCTCTCTTGTCCTGCTTCAGCCTCGGCGTCGTACAACTCACCGGAGCTGCTCCAACGACGAAACCCTCCATCACAGCGGAGCAGTACCTCGGGCTCCATCTCCAGACGCCTAAGATCTTCTTCCCCTCCTCCGACAGCCAAGTCAGCCGGAGCATCCTCACCGGCCAACCCAATCACGCTGAGATCGACATGGCTTCGCCAAAGAGGTTGTACACTTGTTGCATCTCTTTTTTACTCTACATGTTATATATATTGTCCACTGAGCACTCGTAGTAACGGGAAATACGATTATTTTATCCTACTATATGACAAGCAGTGAGGTACCAGGCAACTTAGCTATCCGTGATGGACTCTCTTGAACGCCATCATTATTTATCTCTGCGCGTTTGAGCTGTGCATTTGTCGATGGGCCTGGGAGTTGAGCTAGTATGGCAGTGGCCTGGGTCCAAAGTAATAGAAGTAGCACAAAAACATTTTTTAGTGTAGGATTTTCCTTGCTCAAGCCTGCCTACTAGAATCGCCAGTGCTTGAAAGGAAAAGTGAATGAAAAACATCGGAATTGGAAAGTTTCCTATGGTACTACTTTTCATGAATTTGGTGCAAAGGAATGGAGCAAAGGAAAACTGTAGGATTTGTTCCTTTAGTGTCTCCTTGAAAGAAAAACCGTAGGAATTCTAATTTCCACTTCTCCTCCTTTTCATATTCCTATTCATCAAGCACAAGACTAAGAGATAGTAGCATAATAGCATTATAACCGTACATTTTCTTGTGGTTTGACTTAATCTCACCATGCTTTTTTGCATCCTGTGATCTTCCAATTGTTGTGAATCAAACACCCAGATTGGCAGAAATCCTGTGTTTTTAAATTCTCTGTTTTGCACGTGCATTCCTATCCTATTCCTGTCTATTTCCTATCCCTGCATTGTTAGAATCCTCAAATTCAAACAAGCCCTTACTCAATTACTTCTGTTACAGATATGTGTCAAAGAAAACCTTGTGTGGTTTGTCCTGCTCCTGCGGCGCTGTGTTCCACCCCAGCTCAGCTGCTCCAACGACGGAAGGGTTCACCACAGCAGGGATCCGCTCTCCAGACTGTCTTTCGCCGCCTCAGATCTTCTTCCCCGCCGCCGGCAGCCACGGCAACTGCATTACCATCATCAACTGAGCAGATGACCTTGAGGACTACACGGGTCCGCAAGAGAGGTCGCACTCTTCCGTGTCTGCTTACGTTATGCGTCGCTTAATATGATGACATGCTACATTATCGTCGTGTTCACCTATTAGACTCCGAGTCAGGTCCAAACTAATGCTGAAACTTGAGTTTTTAAATGGTTGTGGGGTACATATTGGGGCAGCAATCAGTACTATCTGTCTACTATCTGGTTAATCTCCGGTGTCTACTATGAGTTTCATGTTGGGTGCAAACAAACATTAAAGGAGCCATTATCTGTATTTTTTAACTAAAGCTATTATCTGCCTGCTATCATTGGTTTTGGGTCTATCCACAGTTTGCTACCATCACTCTGGATTTGTGCATGCACTCCTTACATAATCTCACTATGTTTTATTCCTATGCATGCCAGTTATTGTACACAATGGAACTGATCATGTAGAGCAAAAGAGACGAGCCTTGCGTGGCAATAAAATTTCATGCAGACGTCGTTCCATGGTGGGCGCAAAGGCAGCCCCCCTCCACCCATTTCGGATCGTAATCAAGAGGAAGATAACTGTTCTGAGGGGGATTCAGAAGGAGAAGACCACTCCTATTTACCCCATGAGGTCTTCGCTCTAACTTGGCATGCTGATGTTGGTAATATCATGCATATGGTGCCTTGCATTGCTTACTGTATACATTAAAGATGTCATCTGCTTAGTTTAGACATGCTTTGTGTCAATGCCATCTGTTTAGTTTCTTTATCGTATATGTGAATCATGCAATGCCATCTTGTCTAGCCAGGCATCATATATGTGAATTTTGCAATGCCACCCTGGTTAGCCAGTCATCTTATATGTGAATTATATCATGCCATCATTTTTTATTACGTGTTAAATTTGTCAACAATTTTAGTACATTCAATTACTCTTCCTGTGCATCAGCCATTCGGCACGGTCATGGAAAAATCTGGAGTGGAAACAAGGTCTTCAGAGCAGACAATGCTATCTGACGAAGCGCATGTCTTGCTGGTTACCGATAGCTCCTCAGAGGAGGATTCAGAGACAGATGACCAGTCATATTCCCCCCCCGAGGTGCATGCCCTAACTTGGCAGGGTTATGTTGCTCATATCGTGCGTATGGTATCTTGCATTGCTATGTCATTTGCTTAGTTTAGACATGCTTTGTGTGAATGCCACCTGTTTAGTGTCTAATTACCATATATGTGAATTATGCAATGCCATCTTGTTGCAAGACATTATATATGTGAATTATGCAATGTTATCTTGTTGCAAGGCATTATGTATGTGAATTATGCAATGCCATGCTGTTTAGGCAAGCGTCATATATGTGAATTATATCATGCCGTCCTTTTTTTGTATTTCTCATTGCTTTTGTCGACAATGTTTGTATATTCAACTGCTCTTCCTGTGCATCAGCCATTTGAATTGGTGATGGAGAAATCTGGAGTGAAAACAAGGTCTTCAGAGCAGACAATGCTACCTGCTGAAGCAGATATCTTGCTGGTTACAGATAGCTCTTCAGAGGAGGATTCAGAGGCAGATGACCAGTCCTATTATCCCCCTGAGGTGTATGCTCAAACTTGGCAGGGTTATATTACTCATATAATGCATATGTTGTATTGCAATGCTTAGTTTTTACATCATATACACAATATTGAATGCCATCTCCTTAGTTGACACATCATATATGCGATTGCCCTCTGCTCACTTCCTTAGTATATAAATCATATATTTGAATTATGTCATGCCATGATGTTTACATAGACAGCATGTATCTGAATTATGGCATGCCAACCCATTTTCTAAAGACATAATATAGTTATATCATCTCATCCTGTTTACATAGTCATCATATTTTAAATTATGTCATTCTATCCGTGAATTATATCATGCCATCATGTTTCCATCGACGGCATGTTTGTGATTTATGGCATGCCAACCACTTTAATAGACACATCGTATAGTTATATCATGTCATCCTGTTTACATAGTCATCATATTTTGAAGTATGTCATTCTATCCTGTTTAGTTAGCCATCATACATGTGAAATTGTGTCATGCTATCCTGTTTAATTAGCCATCATATATGTGAAATTATGTCCTGCTATTCTGTTTGCTTAGACAACATAAATGTGAATTATTTCATGCCCTGTTTTCTTCCCTACTATCCATTGCACCTGTCTATCTTACAATGTCTGTACATTCAATTACTTTTCTTGTTTATCAGCCATTTCAATTGGAGGGAGTGATGGCAGTATCTGTGGGAGTAAAAACACGGTCTTCAGAAAAGATCGTGCTACCTGTCGATGCAGATAGAACCACGGTTGTACTTGCCCAAGAACCAGCCCCACCACACATAACCCACACTCATGCAGATTGTACCCCTACCCAGTTGGACAGAGAACCAGCTACACCCCTTCTAACCCCAACCCCAGCAGATAGACACCCAGTTCCCGTTGACACAGCACCGTCTCCACCACAGAGCACCCAAACACGAGCAGTTAGTAAGGCAACTGCAGTGCCCAAATCACGAGGACCACCACTCCGAACCCGAAGTCAACGCTTAAAGCAGAAGAAGAATTGTTCTCAGGTCAGGTTCCGTAGCTATGGTTCATACTACTTTGCTCTTGCATCACTGTATTTACTGATACCAACTAATTTCAAATTTGAAGGATGCAATTGAAACTCCAATGGCGCAACAGGTATGTTTTAAACCTGTTTCTTCAACGTGTTTGGCTGTTTGCTGTTGTAACTTGCTCTATGTTGATTTCAGTTTCAATTGAATAAACAGTTATGTTCTCATGCCATGCACATTACAAGTGTTGTTATTGCTGTGTAGTTTCCCACACTTATATTCTGTCTATGCTGCTTTGTCTTAAATAGATATGATTCGAACTGTATCTATCTTGATTTGGCAACATAAACTAGAATGATATAGACCATACAGTGACCATACTACATAGATATATGTTTGTTTCATGCTGTTATCCTGTCCACCTTACTACTGAACTGGTTTACCAAAATGAGTTTCATATACTACATTGTAAACCTGAGATGTGTTTGTTTGTTTCTCTTTTAGAACGCGGATAAAATATTGGAGAAGAGTACCCTGTTATGCAATGGTAAAGGAAGTAATGCAGATAAGGTTCAAGATAGTGAGACATCCCTGTTGGTCTCCAAGAAAGCTGATAAAAACTATATTGAAGACACTGAGACAACCCCAAAGTCCTGTCTTGATGTAGTGTTCGAGTTACTGGCTACCACTGCTGGCACCAGCTCTTCGAACTCGTTGCCTGAATCAGTTCGGCTTCTTGAGTCTCAACTTCAAGTTGAAAGACATCGATCAGATGTTATGCGACAGGAAGCCGAAGGACTGAGGAAGTCCCTGCAGAATTCAGATGCATACTTTCTGGTGCAACAGCAAGCGCTGGAGGACTTAAGCGCCAAACAAGAGAAAGTTAATAAGCTTGCTAAGCATCTTGCCAGCATTATGGGTACCCAGGATATTGTTTCTTGAGCTCTTCTGAAGTGGTTTCAGTTCTGGACTTGTTTTGCTGCGGCGTTTATATGCTGCTGTGTTCCCTATATTTGCACTGGTGGCGAACTTTGATGCCCAGTGGATGTAATATGTGTAATAGCCGTGATAGCCTAGTGTAAGTTGCTTGCTTATTTATTTCCTTGTTGTCTTGTTTATTTGTTTGCTTGTAGTCAGTGCAGTTCTTTTTCTGCGGTTTGCTAGTGGCTGCAATAACCTATTTTTTAAAACTAGGCCACAATAACCATGGGCTAATATTTACTGTAGTGACACTGGGCCTCCTACGGGCCGTAGAAACAGTGGGCCTTCTACGGGCCGTAGAAACAGTGGGCCTTCTACGGGCCGTAGAAACAGTGGGCCTTCTACGGGCCATAGAAACAGTGGGCCTTCTACGGGCCGTAGAAACAATGGGCCTTCTACGGGCCGTATCATCAATGGGCCTTATACGGGCCGTATGATCAATTGGCCAAACATGGGCCAAACAGACCGCATTCTGGCCGTAAACGGGCTAGAGTTGGAATCGTCCGTTCATGGGCCGACCATAATGAGCCATCGTTAATAGGCCGTATTTGATGACGCTATGAAAACGGCCCAACGTATTAACGGACCACAAACGGGCCGACTGTAACCACGGGCTGAATTTGGCCCACAAGCAGAAAATGACAGTAACGGGCCGTAAGTAAACGAATGCTGGAAAATAGCCCAAGAATAAATGGGCTCTGAGAAGGCCGAAAGATAACATGGGCTGGAAACGGCCCAACGGAATAACGGGCCGTTAATGGGTATAAAGTGATACACCGTTCTTTACGGGCCAATTTCACCACGGGCTGTTAATGGGTGTAAAGTGATACACTGTTCATTACGGGCCAGTTTCACCACGGGCCGTTAATAGGCCAAGAGGTACATAGGGCCTCATATGGGCCGAAAGACGTCATGGGCCAAAAGTGAAAACGGGCTGGAATCATATTGGATGGCCCAGATGACGCTACTAGGCCTAATTCGAATAGGGCGTAAGGGGCCTTGGGTTAGCGGGCTGTAAATGGGCTATATGCGAACAGGCCGTTAACAGGCTTTCCATGGGCCGGCCCGCTACCTTTTGACCAAGTCAAACGGGCCGGCCTTTTCACAGGAATGGGCCTCTGTTGGGCCGTGCCACGTGTCGACGTATCATAGGCGCCTTCTGTCCAATGAGTGGATGACATCTGTCCCAGCGATGAGCCGACACGTGTTTCCTCCAGCCAATGATGATTTTACACGTGGAAAATCCCCATTGGTCGGGGCTGTTAACGGGTTATCGGATCCAAAACCCGACCCGATAGCTTAACGGCGTTCCGTTACGGTGGATGCCACGTGTCGGTCACCCTTGACGAAAGCACTTCTATGATGCGCGATTTATCATCACGGAAGTGGTCGGGGTTGTTAACGGGTTATCGGATCCAAAACCCGACCCGATATCTTAACGGCGTTCCGTTACGGTGGATGCCACGTGTCGGTCACCCTTGACGAAAGCACTTCTGTGACGCGCGATTTATCGTCATGGAAGTGGACACTTCCGTGATGATAATTTTGGTAATGTCATCGAACACTTCTATGACAGCACAGGTATGACTATCTTGATTCTGTCATAAATTTGTCATGGATGTACATGCATAACAAAAAACGCGACCTACTGTGACAAACACGTATCATCACGGAAGTGTATTTTTTTGTAGTGCATGACATCTCTTGTCCTACCCTCCCGTGGCAGCAGGGTCCTATTGGAAACTAAGGGATATTAAGGCCTCCTTTTAATAGAGTACCGGACCAAAGCATTAACACATAGTGAATACATGAACTCCTCAAACTACGGTCATCACCGGGAGTGGTCCCGATTATTGTCACTTCGGGGTTGCCGGATCATAACACATAGTAGGTGACCATAGACTTGCAAGATAGGATCAAGAACTCACATATATTCATGAAAACATAATAGGTTCAGATCTGAAATCATGGCACTCGGGCCCTAGTGACAAGCATTAAGCATAGCAAAGTCATAGCAACATCAATCTCAGAACATAGTGGATACTAGGGACCAAACCCTAACAAAACTAACTCGATTACATGATAAATCTCATCCAACCCATCACCGTCCAGCAAGCCTACGATGGAATTACTCACGCACGGCGGTGAGCATCATGAAATTGGTGACGGAGGATGGTTGATGATGACGATGGCGACGAATTCCCCTCTCCGGAGCCCCGAACGGACTCCAGATCAGCCCTCCCGAGAGAGTTTAGGGCTTGGCGGCGGCCCCGTATCGTAAAACGCGATGAATCCTTCTCTCTGATTTTTTTTCTCCCCGAACACGAATATATAGAGTTGGAATTGAGGTCGGTGGAGCTCCAGGGGCCCACGAGGCAGGGGGGCACGCCCTGGGGGGCAGGCGCGCCTCCCACCCTCGTGGACAGGGTGTGGGCCCCCTAGCCTTGATTCTTTTGCCAGTATTTCTTATTATTTCCAAAAAATAATCTCCATGAAGTTTCAGGTCATTCCGCGAACTTTTGTTTCTGCACAAAGATAACACCATGGCAATTCTGCTGAAAACAGCGTCATCCCGGGTTAGTTCCATTCAAATCATGCAAGTTAGAGTCCAAAACAAGGGCAAAAGTGTTTGGAAAAGTAGGTACGATGGAGACATATCAATGCTATGTGCGCGCCTCTACAACGACACGTGCGAGCCTCTACATCGACCAGTATGTACGTACACGTTCGCGACCAGAATGACAACGCTACATACGCTTCGACCAGGTGGGTCCCGACTGTCAGGCACTTCTTTGCGTGCGAAGATGTAGCTGGTGGGTCCCAGCAGTCAGGGGGCGAATCATTTTTTTGCCCGGACGCACTTCCTTGCGTGCGAAGATGTAGCTGGTAGGTCCCAGCAGTCAGGGGGGAAACGTTTTTTCGCAAAATACGGTTGCCCGTCCAGTGGGTCCCTGCTGTCAGGTGGAGGAATCATTATTTTCCGCGTAATACGGAGGCACTTCCTTGCTACAGCCGTGGACCCAGCTGTCAGCGTCTCAACATACAGTCCACGTCCGATGGAAGCCGTTCCTTGACCACGTTGACCACGTCGCGCCGAGAGCACCAGGGCGGTGGATGACAGCGAGGCCTAGGAAGGGGACGACGCGGAGCCGGGGAAGACGCGGCAGTGGATGCCCACGTGTAGAGGAGTATGAGTATTCACTGGTTCATTGCGGTGTGAGGCTGCCGTCGCCGCAGAATAACAGGGGGTGTGGGTGAGTAGAGGGATGGCGGCCAGGGGTGGGAGTAGTAGGGGGCGGTGAGGCCTCCGCGGCATCGCAACTGGCCACGGGAGGCAGGAGCACGAGGCACGACCGGCGCTGGTTTGGGCGGCTGGAGCAAGAAGACCAGAGGTTGAAGAAGCACTACGGCCGTTGGATGGACCTCGTACGGTCACTGGAGCTAGAATCATGCATATTGACTAAGTTGACAAAGCCCTCCGTCCCCGTCAACTTAGTAGGCCCACAAGTCAGCCTGCCACTATACTGGGTCACAGCTAGAAGGGGGAGTATTCATTTTTTTGTGCGTAATAAGGAGGCACTTCCTTCCGTGCGAAGATATAGCTGGTGGGTCCGAGCTGTCAGCGGCGGTAATGTTTTTTTCACGAAATACAGAGGACCTTTCGGTGGGTCCTAGCTGTCACGTGGAGGAATCATTATTTTGCGCGTAATAAGGAGGCATTTCCTTGCGTGCGGACATGGACCCAGCTATCAGCCTCTCCACGTACAGTCCACTTCAAATGCATGTCGGTCGTTGACCACGTTGACCAGGCCGCGCCGAGAGCACCAGGGCGGTGGACGACGTCGAGTCCTAGGAAGGGAACGACACGGAGCCAGGGAAGACTCGGCAGTTGTTTCCCACGCGGAGGGGAGTACGACTGTACGAGGGTTTACTGGTTCGTCTGCCGTCGCCGGAGAATAACAGCAGGTGTGGGTGAGTAGAGGGATGGCTAGGCCAGCGATGGGAGTACGGTGGGGCGGTGAGGCCTGCGTGGTAGCATAGCCGGCCGCGGGGAGGAGGGAGCAGGCAGTCCCGCCGATGCTTGTTTGAGCGACTGGAGTGGGAAGAGAAGAGATTGAAGAAGCACGACGGCCGTTGGATGGACATCCAACAGTCACTGCTTGCGCGTCAACCTTTTTTTTAGGAAAGCCTCAAATCTGTGGAAAACAGCATACAACCCATCTGCCATTATTTTAAATAATTTACAGCCCATTTGCTAATTCTTAAGGTTTTTTTGGAGCACATATTCTTTTTGTTAGCATTACAGCCCATATTGTGGCCATGGTTAAAAAATTATATGAAATTTTGCATATTTCGGTGCGGTCCGAACTGTTTTTAATCCCGAAATTTCGAGTCACATTCAAACTGATTTTAAAAATAAATGAATATCAATATAAAATCCAACAAATTGTCCACGCATAAAAATCAATGCAATTTAAAATCTCGAAACGAAAAAAAGAAATTTGAAACTAATTGCCGGTTCGATGTGTTTTAAAAATTTACAGGCCATTTTCTCGGCCAGCCGAATGAAGCTCTCCTCGTCTTGAAAGATTTGCAGCCCACAGGCCTGACAAAGCGACTTACTTGGCAAATCACAAAAAAACTGGGCTGTGGCCGTGGACCCAGCTGTCAGCCTCTCCACGTACAGTACTCTTCCGATGGAAGTCGGTCGTTGACCACGCGGCGCCGAGAGCACCAAGGCGGTGGACGACGGCGAGGCCTAGGAAGGGGACGGCGCGGAGCCGGGGAAGACGCGGCAGTGGATGCCCACGCGGAGAGGAGTACGAGGGTTCACTGGTTTGGCTGCGATGTGAGGCTACCGTCGCCGCAGAATAACAGAGGGTGTGGGTGAGTGGAGGGATGGCCTGGCCAGCGGTGGGAGTAGAATGGGGGCGGTGAGGCCTCCGCGGCAGCACAGCCGGCCACGGGAGGCAGGAGCAGGCGGCACGACCGGCGCTGCTTTGGGCGGCTGGAGCAAGAAGACCAGAGGTTGAAGAAGCACTATGGTCGTTGGATGGACACCGTACGGTCACTGGAGCTAGAATCGTTCATATTGACTAAGTTGACAAAGCCCTCCGTCCCCGTCAACTTAGTAGGCCGACAAGTCAGTCACCCACTATGGTGGATCCCAGCTAGCAGGGGGTATTCATTTTTTTGTGCGTAATAAGGAGGCACTTCCTTGCGTGCGAAGATATAGCTGGTGGGTCCGACCTATCAGCGGGGGGAACGTTTTTTCGCGAAATACAGAAGCCCTTCCCGTGGGTCCTAGCTGTCAGGTGGAGGAATCATTATTTTGCGCGTAATAAGGAGGCATTTCCTTGCGTGCGGCCTTGGACCCAGCTGTCAGCCTCTCCACTTACAGTCCACTTCCGATGGATGTCGTTCATTGACCACGTTGACCAGGCCGCGCCGAGAGCACCAGGGCGGTGGACGACGGCGAGGCCTAGGAAGGGAACGACACGGAGCCCGGGAAGACTCGGCAGTTGTTTCCCACGCGGAGTACAAGGGTTTACTGGTTCGTCTGCCGTCCCCGGAGAATAACAGCAGGTGTGGGTGAGTAGAGGGATGGCTAGGCCAGCGATGGGAGTACGATGGGGTGGTGAGACCTGCGCGGCAGCATAGCCGGCCGCGGGAGGAGGGAGCAGGCAGTCCCGCCGGTGCTTGTTTGAGCGGCTGGAGCAGGAAGAGCAGAGATTGAAGAAGCACGACAGCCGTTGGATGGACATCCAACAGTCACTGCTCTCGTGTGCATTATTTCTAATAATGTACAGGCCATTTGCTAATTCTTAAGAATATTTTAGGAGCCCATCTTCTTTTTGTTAGCATTACACCCCATATTGTGGCGACGGTTAAAAAGTATACGAAATTTTGCATATTTCGGTGCGGTCAACTGTTTTTAATCCCGAAATATCAATTCACATTCAAACTATTTTGAAAAATAGTTTATATAAATATAAAATCCAAATAATTGTCCACGCATAAAAATCAATGGAATTTAAAATCTTGTAATAAAAAAATTGAAACTAATTCCCGGTTTGATGTGTTTAAAAAATGTACAGCTCATTTCTGGGCAAACCGAATGAAACTCTCCTCGTCTTGAAAGATTTGCAGCCCAGCAGGGCTGATAAAGCAAGTAGGCCTCGTTTGGGTATTTCTTTATAAAAAGAACTGGGCTAGCCATTTTCAGCAAGAAAAAAACACAACTAGGCTCATGATGTGGTAAACATAAATAAAACCCTGGCTAGACGGGCCACAGCCCCCGCACAGCCCCGTTGTTACCCTGATCCATCGCTAAAACTAGTATAAATAACAACTGCTTGTTCCTCAAAAAAATAAACTACGCGATCTGCTGGGTCCCTGGTGTCAGCCGCTCGTAGTGTAATTCTCTCGTTTATTGACTACGTTGACAATGGCGTGAGCCCCAGATGTCCAACCATTAGGAGGAACCATATTTTTGGGCTTGTAATATAGAGGCACTTGCTTGCATACTGCCATGACGCTGGTGGGTCCCTACTGTCATCCTCTCCATGTACAATCATCTCCTTGTTCCTCTCGGTTGTTGACGACGTTGACAACGCAAGACGGTGGCGCACCGCGCACGGCGAGCGAACCAAGGCCGCAAGGCGGAGGACAACGACGAGGCCTCGGACGGAACGAACAGGAGCCGTGGAAGATGTGCCGGTCCAGTCGCAGGCGGAGGGGAGTACGAGGGTTGACTTGTTCGGGTGCGGGTGCGTGTTGGGGCTGACGTCGCCAGAGAATAACAGGACGTGTGGGGGAATAGAGGGAGGGACTCGCCAACGTTGGAGGGTACGTACGGTAGGGCGGCAAAGGCGCAGCCAGCCATGGGAGGCAGGAGCAGGCGGAGCCGACGGGGTGGTTTGGTTTGGGTAGCTGGAGGAAGAAGAAGACAAGAGATAGAAGATACACGACAGATGTTGGATGTCAATCCAACGGCTGGTAGGCAGAATCGTTTATTGACTGGCTAGTAAGTCGACACCACCTTGGATAGGCTATTTCCTTGCAGGTCCCAAATGTCAGGATCCAAATCTGTCACGGTCATGCAGCCTTTCCTATGAAAATTTACAGCCCATTTGATGTGCTAGTTCGAAATAAGTTTGTGGGTGCTGGTGGGGGCTAATCACTTGGCTTCTGTAATGCACAGTGAGCTCAAGCAGCCGGCGAGAGTGATGTTATTTCCCTTGGTTGGGATTTGTTAGTTGTTACAATATTTCACTCTAAATTAAACGACCGGCGAGCCATTTGCCTTGCTTCAAAGAAAATATGACAGTCACAACCGAGTTGAAAAGGGCAAGAACATCTAACTCCAGCTTACAAACTGTACAAAAGCATGAGGGTTAATTGTTCATCAGGTTTACAAAAAAACCCAGGTTGAAAAGGGCAACAACATCTAACTCCAGCACTGTTTTCGGCAGTCACGGTCAAATGGATCGGTCAGGTCCATAGAATGAACATCATGGGTCATAAAATTTACTGGATTCTGACCACAATATGTTGTAAATAGAAGCCCGGCACGTTCAGAAGCTCTTTTGCCCACCTGAAACTCCTTTTTTTGCTCTTCCACATACCCATCCGTCAAAACCATGCTGCTAATAAACTTAAGCCTGATGGACAATAGTAACCTCGCATTCAGCAGGAAGAATGTGACAAATCTAGTGTTTGCACGGTTGGCTACATATCGTTCTAGCGTTATTGTCTTCAATTGAATCTCCTGAGAAGTGAGAAAATCCCGATGCTTACGAATCCACCGATTGGTTATAACTTTCTTACCCCGTCATGTTGCCTAAATAGACATGAAGATTGAAAATAGTTAAGGTCTAAGAAAAGAGTGTCGAAAGAGCAACAACTGAACGGTTAATTCTAGTACACTATATGCGGGCTTCCAATGTGCGTGAAATTATCACCCTTATATACAACTTCTCCAGACATGGAAAGCATTGCAGCAAGCCAATAATCTTGTTCAGATCAAAACTATTCATTTGGATATATAAGATCTTGACAGAATCTAGCACCATTGATAGGCCATCCATGGAGAAACTCTTCATTGAGCATAGAACATAATATTAGTACAAAATGTGTACTCCAAGATGACATATAACTTATGCGTAGAAATTTAAAATGCAGCTTATGGTTACAAGTGTAGATGATAATATAAAGTACCTGAAGAACTGTGGAGCCAAACACCATATTGAAATGAGCACAGAGATCATGTATTACACCCAAGGTCTCCAGTTTAGGCGCAAAGAGGACGGTTATTTGCAACGGTGAATAACTAGAATCAAGGATCAACCTTTGAAGTGAAGGGGCATCTTGGATGATGAGCTACCTTCCTTTAAAAGAAATTCCAATTCTTACAAGGTTAGGCGACTTTATTTGGAGACAACCGATTCTAACTGTGAAAACAAGCACCAAGCACTCGAGGGCAGGGCAACTGGAGTGGATGATGCTGTGCAATGAGGCCTCCGATATACGAACCCGCACAAGTGAAAGTTTCTTGAGAAATGGGAGTCGAAGGTTTAGTACCAGATTGTCTGGTAGGTCGCACAGTGCAAAGGTGGCGGTGTGGAGAGAGGAGGAAAACCGTGAGATTGACATCGGTGCTGAGGGCATAGGTAGATGGCGTTCGGTATCTGGTAGGTGATTTCCAGGGGAATAGTAGAACTCAAGCAGCTATAGTTCTGTGAATTCAGGGGATTTCAGCCAGGCGTCCACTGTGCAGGGCATGGTATGCTTTCTCAGGTAGCATGACGGGATGCAAAGGCTTTGAACGGAGCCCTGGTGGGAGGAGATGATGGCTCTAGGGATTTCAAAATCATTGAAGAGAGATAGCTGACGACAGTCGAGATTAAGGGGCACGGCGCGCCATAGAGGGTGCTACCGAATTGAGAGGACTTGGGTGCGGCAGCAATCCTTGGTGGGGAGAAGCGAGATGATCTCCCCAAGGACGGCGTCCGGGAGATCACTGATGCGGTCCACCCGAGATTCTACGGGTTCCTGGGATCCGGTGGGGGCGGGATCGCCGCTTCTGCCCGTGCTGCTGGGTCCGGGATCTACAACAGGCGTCGCCACTGGCGGGAGCCTCATCTTCTTGGCGCTGGGGTCAGCCGACTCCATTTTCCTCGAGGGCATCGCGTCGCGGTCACGGATTTGAGCAGAGTAACGAATGACGAGCCTAGTTGTAGTGTGAGTGAAGAAGAAGGGGAGCTGGGGTTTTTCTATAGTAGTGAGGAAGAAGGGGAGCTGGGGTTTTCTGTAGGAGTGAGGTGAGGAATTTGGGGGTACGAGTGGAGCGAGCTGACGTGAGGTGGTGGGAGTGAGGAGGAAGAAGAACACCCAGGTTTTTTGGGGCCAGTGTGCTGGGTGTGGGTAGCGCCTCTCATTCAGCAAATATATGGACTTTTGAATTGATTTTACTATTTACGAGGGTGGATGGGCTGGTTTGTCTTGGGCCCAGAGAAACAATTACTACTAGTATAGTGGAGACACTCTACAGCTACCCAAAAAACAATTACTACTAGTACAGTGGATACAATACCGCTTCTGGCTCCTCCTAGGTCATCGAAACATCTCCCTCTACTGAATGTCGTTATACTTTTGTTCACCGACATGCGGGCCATGCAGCGCACGGGCCCAAATGCCATCCACCAAATTAGAAGGCAGTATGCAGGCGGAGAGTCAACCCGGTCGTAGCGCGGCAATAACGAGCCATCGTATCACAAAACCCCACCTCCCCGCAGTCTAAGTTTGACGGACGAAGCAACCATCATTTCACTCTTCGCTGAATCCCCTTCTCCCTCACCGTCTTCAAGAAAGGCAACACTTGCATCTGCCACTTTTCTTCTCTCCCAACAAAGGGAAGGTAAGCGGATCCGTGATGTTGGTATATTTTCGTTCAGAGAAAAAAAGAACTTTTGCAAAGCAGTAACCGATCCTCACTCTCTTTTTTGTTTCATTGTCATTACGATTGTGTTTTCCTTTCAGTGGTCTCCTAGTATTCGTCAGTCTCATGATGGACCAAGGAGAACCAGGCAAAGGTCTACTGATATTGGAGCAGACGCGAGAGGCTGATCCCCACGAGACAGAGAGCTCCAAGAAGATGGAGGTAGCCACCCAGCCGACCCTAGATACGCTCACGGCCACTACTGAGATGGTCAACGCCCCGTTTGAGGTTACAGCCCCCGTGCCACTGCAGGAGCAGTTTTCCCCCTTCGAGGATGTGCCCCCCTCCCCGCTGAGCTGCCCAAGGTGATTTTCTTCTTTGCCGATCTCGATTGTGGTTTTTCATCTAAGCTTTGATGCCATGCTATACATAGTAGTTTAAATAACTTGTGTTTCTTATACTGGAATGTAATTAAGAATTTGTTTATGTTTCAATTAGAGACCTGATGCAGACAAGGATTGTGTGGTTGTACATGTCACTCGCTATGAGGCGGATGACCTGAATATACGCACTGGGAAAACAGAGTTTTTAGGCTGTTGGATCCTGGAAGCCATTTGCGCTTATACAAATGAAGAGTTGTATTCCAGCCTCACTATTGTCAGGCGTGTTGTTCAGGGTGTACTGAAGCACAAGAAGTTCAAAGCTACTCCTTCATTAGTGAGGCATACTGTTCTTGTCAAGCTTACGCAGGAAGATGGCGTGGCATGCCTCCACAAACAAGTTTATGAGTGGCAAGGCCACAAGGTTGTCGTCATGAAGGTTCACAGGATTGAGCTACTGCCGGACGTCCTCGATGATGTTCATGGCAAGGTCTGTCTTGTGTCCAGCCCAAATTAGATCGAGGCATGAAATAGTTGCCCCAGCTAGTGTTTAATAGTAGTTTGGATTGTGTCTAATTATCCGAACTTGCCTGTTATCGAGCCCTCTGGGGCTAGTACTTTGTTTGAATCCGTCTATGGGAACTGCCGCTACTTTTGTGTGCCCGTGAATCATGTGAGAACCATCGTAATTGTTGCCGAAACAGATGCGTCCTCACTAGTTTTTTCATGAATATGGCATGGTAAGACATAAGTTGTCACGGTTTATCATACGAGCAGTGTGTGTTTTGATGAAATAGAGTACTCGTTCGAGAACTGTGTGCCGACGAATACAGAAGTACTTGTAAACACTGTTGGTGCTACCCCACTTGTAAGCAGTTGTGCAAAACACGACACATTGGCTCAGCTCGCTTCAACACTAGGCTATCGACCAGCTAACAATCAACAATCTGCTGTCTGACATATAAGCAACTATGTATCTTGTTACAGTGGTTCATGCAGTTAACTGAGGCCACAATGTAAATTCCAAACGTTCACACGCTAGTCCAGCATTCATGTGGAACACTCACATTAAACTCGGCTTCATAAAGAACTTGAAAAGCATAAGTTAAGAAATTTTATACATCTCAATGATTCATAGGACATAACAAACATATAATAGTTCATAGCAAAAGACAAAGTTGTGAGAAGGTTTACAAATCAGGAAAAAACAAGCAAGGCTTCTCTGAGCAAAGGGCCTCCCGGCAGGCTTAAATTTCCTGGAGTTCACTCTGGTTTTTTCTTGTTGCCACCATCCAGGGTTAGGTTCTCTCATTCCAGAATAACCAATTATAATTGTGTTCTTAGCTGGAATGCTGAATTGAACCATGTAGTGTAATGACCAGCTAAAATTCTTGTGCATTCCGCTAAATTTAAGCACCGCTATTTGCAGAAATAAGCAGACCACAATGCCTCTTGTCCGCGCACCTGTCCAAAAAACCGCCATGCCAGCTAGTCCTCGGTCCATGGATGAACTGGTAGAAAGTGCATTCCGGACTAGGATGCAGTTGTTTTCGCTCGTCCCTACACTGCAATCAGGAAGTAAAACGTACGAATAAATTCTTTTATATTGCGTTGGTCATTCTACCTAGTAACAACCAATGTAGGAATACCTGGAAGACGGGTGGTTAGACGACGGCAACGAGGGATAGCCATCTCATTTTGCACAGTTCTACTAAAACTGAGGTGTGTGCTTTTGATTGCGCGGATAGAAACGATACGGAGACAGACATCCCGAAACGATATGGAGACAGACATCCCTGTTTGCGCAAATACGAAATATGGTTATTTAAACAGTGACAGATATTTGCAGTGGCGTATGATTAACAGCAGCATCTATTGTGTTATAATTGGCACTAGATTGACAGTATGAAAGTGTCCTTAAGTAAGTAGCATCACATCACATAAACACTGCCACTAGATTAACATGCAGAACAATAGCATTAGTATTACTATCATGAGAGTAGCACATGGTCAGTAAATGTGCAATCAAATTTGTGCACTTCCACTGGGATGAAGCAATGTTAGCGGTGTGAGATTTAAGTGTAACTGCAAAAACATAATTCATGGGAAATAAAGCAAGACGGAAGCACTTCATAAAATGGTGGTGGCATTGCTTCAATTTATCGACGGCACTAGACCATTACTTATAGTGACATTAGGTGGCATTGCTTAATGCTTCATGTGATTTTACATTAACGGTAGCGATATGGGCATAGGGACAGCAGGGGCATAAAGTGGTGAGGCAGATTTGGTTGCCGAGAGCGGCAAACACTCAGGCAGCATGTCTGCATTTGTCCCATTTTTTATCTCCTTGGCGACATTTTCCTATGTGAGCACAGGAAATCTAGACCTGCTCATTCTCATTTGCGTTGTCCCCCAACACCCGTCACTTTCTTTCCTTTTTCAACCAAGAGATAGGTCCACTTCACCCCACCCTTCGCCATCCACCATGCTTTCTCTGTCTTTTCCACCAAGAGACCGGTTGGGTAGCCAGTATCTACTACTTTCCCCCGTTTCCTCTTAGAACCAAGTCCTAGATTCATGCTACAGCTTTCCCACTTTCTTCCCTGTTTGAACCAACTCTTAGAGTCGACTGTATGAACTAGCTTTACCTCTAATAATAGTAAAAGTCTAGGTGGCTTTGGAACAGCGGACGGAAGTAGAAAAAGATCCACACGAAGCCAAGTGGGAAGCTGGGGCATGATAACCCACAAGTATAGGGGATCGCAACAGTTTTCGAGGGTAGAGTATTCAACCCAAATTTATTGATTCGACACAAGGGAAGCCAAAGAATATTCTCAAGTATTAGCAGCCGAGTTGTCAATTCAACCACACCTGAAACTTAATATCTACAGCAAAGTGTTTAGTAGTAAAGTAATATGGAAGTAACGGTAATGATAGCAAAAGTAATATTTTTTGGGTTTTATAGTGATTGTAACAGTAGCAACGGAAAAGTAAATAAGCGGAGAACAATATGTGAAAAGCTCGTAGGCATTGGATCGGTGATGGACAATTATGCCGGATGCGGTTCATCATGTAACAATCATAACATAGGGTGACACAGAACTAGCTCCATTTCATCAATGTAATGTAGGCATGTATTCCGAATATAGTCATACGTGCTTATGGAAAAGAACTTGCATGACATCTTTTGTCCTACCCTCCCGTGGCAGCGGGGTCCTAACGGAAACTAAGGGATATTAAGGCCTCCTTTTAATAGAGTACCGGACCAAAGCATTAACACATAGTGAATACATGAACTCCTCAAACTACGGTCATCACCGGGAGTGGTCCCGATTATTGTCACTTCGGGGTTGCCGGATCATAACACATAGTAGGTGACTATAGACTTGCAAGATAGGATCAAGAACTCACATATATTCATGGAAACATAATAGGTTCAGACATGAAATCATGGCACTCGGGCCCTAGTGACAAGCATTAAGCATAGCAAAGTCATAGCAACATCAATCTCAGAACATAGTGGATACTAGGGATCAAACCCTAACAAAACTAACTCGATTACATGATAAATCTCAATCAACCCATCACCGTCTAGCAAGCCTACGATGGAATTACTCACGCACGGCGGTGAGAATCATAAAATTAGTGATGGAGGATGGTTGATGATGACGACGACGACAGATTCCCCTCTCCGGAGCCCCGAACGGACTCCAGATCAGCCCTCCCGAGAGAGTTTAGGGCTTGGCGGTGGCTCTGTATCGTAAAACGCGATGAATCTTTCTCTCTGATTTTTTTCTCCCCGAACATGAATATATGCAGTTGGAGTTGAGGTCGGTGGAGCTCCAGGGGGCCCACGAGGCAGGGGGCACGCCCAGGGAGGGCAGGCGCGCCCCCCACCCTCATGGAAAGGGTGTGGGCCCCCTGACTTGATTCTTTCGCCAATATTTTTATTATTTCCAAAAATAATCTCCGTGGAGTTTCAGGTCATTCCGAGAACTTTTGTTTCTGCACATAAACAACACCATGGCAATTCTGCTGAAAACAGCGTCAGTCCGGGTTAGTTCCATTCAAATCATGCAAGTTAGAGTCCAAAACAAGGGCAAAAGTGTTTGGAAAAGTAGATACGACGAAGACGTATCAACTCCCCCAAGCTTAAACATTTGCTTGTCCTCAAGCAATTCAGTTGATAAAGAAAAACTTTTACAAACTCTGTTTGCTCTTGTTGTTGTAAATATGTAAAGCCAGCATTCAAGTTTTCAGCATAGATTATGAACTAACCATATTCACAATAACTCTTAGGTCTCATGTTTACTCATATCAATGGCATAATCAACTGGCGAGCAATAATAATAAATCTTGGATGACAACACTTTCTCAAAACAATCATGATATGATATAACAAGATGGTATCTCGCTAGCCCTTTCTAAGACTGCAAAACATAAATGCAGATCACCTTTAAAGATCAAGGACTGACTAAACATTGTAATTCATGGTAAAATAGATCCAATCATAGTCATACCCAATATAAATTAATAGTAATGGATGCAAATGACAGCGGTGCTCTCCAGCTGGTGCTTTTTAATAAGAGGGTGATGACTCAACATAAAAGTAAATAGATAGGCCCTTCGCAAAGGGAAGCAGGGATTTGTAGAGGTGCCAGAGCTCGATTTTTAAAGCAGAGATAAATAATATTTTGAGCGGCATACTTTCATTGTCAACATAACAACCGAGAGACGGCGATATCTTCCATGCTACACACATTATAGGCGGTTCCCAGACAGAATGGTAAAGTTTATACTCCCCCTCCACCAACAAGCATCAATCCATGGCTTGCTCGAAACAACAAGTGCCTCCAACTAAGAAGAGTCCCGGGGGAGTTTTGTTTGCAATTATTTTGATTTGATTTGCATAAAGAATGGGACTGGGCATCCCGGTGACTAGCCATTTTCTCGTGAGTGAGGAGCGGAGTCCACTCCTCTTGAGAATAACCCGCCTAGCATGGAAGATACGAACAGCTCTAGTGGATACATGAGCTATTCGAGCATACAAAACAGAATTCCATTTGAAGGTTTAGAGTTTGGCACATACAAATTTATTTGGAACGGCAGGTAGATACCGCATATAGGAAGGTATAGTGGACTCATATGGAATAACTTTGGGGTTTAAGGGACTGGATGCACAAGCAGTATTCCCACTTAGTACAAGTGAAGGCTAGAAAAATACTGAGAAGTGACCAACTAGAGAGCAACAACAGTCATGAACATGCATTAAAATTAATAAACCTTGGGTGCAAGCATGAGTAGGATATAATCCACCATGAACATAAATATCGTGGAGGCTATGTTGATTTTGTTTCAACTACATGTGTGAACATGTGCCAAGTCCAGTCACTTGAATCATTCAAAGGAGGATACCACCCTACTATACCACATCACAACCATTTTAATAGCATGTTGGCACGCAAGGTAAACCATTATAAACTCCTAGCTAATTAAGCATGGCATAAGCAACTATAATCTCTAATTGTCATTGCAAACATGTTTATTCATAATAGGCTGAATCAGGAACGATGAACTAATAATATTTACAAAAACAAGAGAGGTCGAGTTCATACCAGCTTCTGTCATCTCAATCAGTCCATCATATATCGTCATTATTGCCTTTCACTTGCACGACCGGACGATGTGAATAAGAATAATAGTGCACGTGCATTGGAGTAAGCTGGAATCTGCGAGCATTCAATAAGCAGGAGAAGACAAGGCAATATGGGCTATTGGTTAAATCAACAATAATGCATATAAGTGCCACTTCAACAATTTTATTATGGTCTTCTCCTATCGACCCCCAAAGAGAAGAAAAGACATAAAACTATTTACACGGGAAAGCTCCCAACAAGCAAAAGAAGAATAAGAAATCTTTTTGGGTTTTCTTTTAATTACTACTACTACAGCATGGAAAGTAAACTAGCTAAAAGCTACTGCCAATTTTTTTTGGTTTTTCTTAAGGTTTATCAAACACACAAGAAGAAAGCAAGAAAAAGAATATAAATTAGCATGGATATTACAGTGAAAAAGTATGAGCACCGACAACTAGCAATGAGTGTGTGAACATAAATGTAATGTCGGTGGGAAATACGTACTCCCCCAAGCTTAGGCTTTTGGCCTAAGTTGGTCTATGGCCACGGCTGGCCTGGCGGATATCCAAAGTTGTAGTTGGGGTCGTACTGAGATGCAGTGGCTATTGCATCATGGGCTGTAGCTTGGAGGCGAGCTGCCCTCGTCCTCCTCTCGTACTCATTTGCCTCCTCCCTGGTTATGACATATCTCCCCTTTGCCTGAAAGTCAAAGAGAGTAGGAGCAGGGAGGACAATATTGACGGCGTGATGCCTGTCAAAGATAGTCGGTACTGGAGAGGCGGTCCATCCCTCTCAACAAACCGATGGTGAACCATGGCATTAAAATCTAGATAAGCAGGAGGCAATTCCATATCATAATCACGAATAGGTATATTAAGAAAAGTAGCTAAACGGGTTGCATAAATTCCACCAAAGAAATCTCCATTAAATCTATTATTATGCAACCTATGTGCAACAATGGCTCCCAAATTATAATGTTTATCTCCTAACACAGTGCTCCTGAGAACACTGAGATTAGGGACACACATGTGACATGCTTCATCCTTACCATTTATGCACCTACCTATGAAGAGGGCAAAATAATGTATAGCAGGAAAATGAATGCTCCCTATGGTAGCTTGTGTTATATCTCTAGACTCCCCCACAGTTATACTAGCAAGAAAAGTTCTAAATTCAGATTTGCGAGGTTCACTAGGACTACCCCACTGTGGAAGTTTGCAAGCAGTATTGAAATCTTCTAAGTCCATAGTATAAGAGTTTTCATAAAGATCAAACAGGACAGTTTGAGAATTGCGTGATGATGAAAATTCAAACCTCCTCACAAAGGAATCAGTGAGATAGTTGTACTGATGGCACTTATCTACCTCGAAGCTCACAAGATCAGCGTTACACACATATGCATTAAATTCTTCCTTGATTCCTGCTCGATCCATGAAGTCCTCTGAAGGCCATTCACAAGCCCGCACTTGAGCTTCCCTTGGTGGTTCATCGTCGGCATCGCGCATTGTGAGCCTGGGTCCTTGCTTCCTTGAAGGGCCACCTTGGTACATTTTCCTAAACATATTTCTTCCTCTGAATTTTTTTTGAAAATTTTAGTAACTCAAAATAAAAGTGAACCAAACTCAACAAAATTGATAGCAACTACTCTTACAAGTGCCTAGAGACTATATCATGCATTAGAACTACTTGGAAGCATATAAGTTTGACATGCAAGCTCAAGAACAGGGTCACCTAGGCAGCAAAAATTTGCAATGAATAAAGCACTAGAACAAAAACTAATTGGAACATTGGAGGAGTCACATACCAAGGAACAATCCCCCAAAGCAGTTTTGTGAGAGGTGCTTCGAGCAAGGAGATCGAAAATGGCAGCAAGATGAGCAAGAACTCGTGCTTGAGCTGGTTGGTGAATTTTTTGGGAGGAAGAAGGAGTGTGTGGGTGCAGGAATAGGTGGAGGGGAGCCACCATGGGCCCACGAGGCAGGGGGCGCGCCCTGGACCCTCGTGGCCAGGTGCTTGCTCCCCCTGCTGTCTTCTGAGTGCCAGATATTCTCAAATATTCCAGAAAAAATCATATTTCAATTTCGGGGCATTTGGAGAACTTTTATTTTTGGGGTATTTTTTATTGCACGGATAATTCAGAAAACTGACAGAAAATACTATTTTTACTTTATTTATTCTAAATAACAGAAAGTAAAAGGAGGGTACAGAAGGTTGTGCTTTCTAACTTCATCCATCTCATGCTCATCAAAAGGAATCCACTTACAAGGTTGATCAGGTCTTGTTAACAAACTCATTCCGAATTGCATGAAACCGGAGAAATTTCGAATAACACAATGTTACCTCAACGGGGATATGGACGTCCCCAATAATAAGAATATCATATTTCTTCTTGACAGTAGGAAGAGGAAATTCAAAACCTCCAAAAATAATCGATGGAATTTTTCCAATAGAGTTTATACTATGAACTTGAGGTTGTTTCCTCGGAAAGTGTACCGTATGCTCATTACCATTAACATGAAAAGTGACATTGCCTTTGTTGCAATCAATAACAGTCCCTGCAGTATTCAAAAAGGGTCTTCCAAGAATAATAGACATACTATCGTCCTCGGGAATATCAAGAATAACAAAGTCCGTTAAAATAGTAACGTTTGCAACCACAACAGGCACATCCTCACAAATACCGACAGGTATAGTAATTGATTTATCAGCCATTTGCAAAGATATTTCAGTAGGTGTCAACTTATTCAAATCAAGTCTATGATATAAAGAGAGAGGCATACCACTAACACCGGTCCAAGATCACATAAAGCAGTTTTAAAATAATTTCCTTTAATAGAGCATGGTATAGTTGGTACTCCTGGATCTCCAAGTTTCTTAGGTATTCCACCCTTAAAAGTATAATTAGCAAGAATGGTGGAAATTTCAGCTTCCGGTATCTTTCTTTTATTAGTAACAATTTCTTTCATATACTTAGCATAAGGATTCATTTTAAGCATATCAGTCAAACACATACGTAAAAAGATAGGTCTAATCATTTCAGAAAAGCGCTCAAAATCCTCATCATCCTTTTTCTTGGATGGTTTAGGAGGAAAGGGCATGGGTTTCTTTACCCATGGCTCTCTTTCTTTACCGTGCTTCGTAGCAACAAAGTCTCTCTTATCATAACATTGATTCTTTGATTGTGGGTTATCAAGATCAACAGCAGGTTCAATTTCTACATCATTATCATTACTAGGTTGAGCATCAACATGAACATCATCATTAACATTGTCACTAGGTTCATGTTCATTACCAGATTGTGTTTCAGCATCAGAGATAGAAATATCATTTGGATTCTCAGGTGTTGCAGTAATAGGTTGACTAGAAGCATGCAAAGTCCTATCATTTTTCTTTTTCTTCTTTTTAGAAGGACTAGGTGCATCAATATTATTTCTCTGAGAATCTTGCTCAATGCTCTTAGGATGGCCTTCAGGATAGAAAGGTTCCTGAGTTATTTTACCAGTTCTAGTAGCCACCCTAACAGCATAATCATTATTCTTACTATTCAATTCATTGAGCAAATCATTCTGAGCTTTAAGTACTTGTTCTACTTGAGTGGTGACCATAGAAGCATGTTTACTAATGAGTTTAAGTTCACCTTTAACTCTAGACATATAATCACCCAAGTGTTCAATCATATAAGCATTTTGTTTTAATTGTCTACCAAAATAAGCATTAAAATCTTCTTGCTTAACCATAAAGTTATCAAACTCATCCAGACAATGGCTAGCAAACTTTACTACCTGTGTCGGGTTATCAAGACCATGAGTTTCTTCAATAGGTGATGAATTAAGACCATATATTTCCTCAATGGGCAGTAAATTAAGACCATGTATTTCTTCAATAGGAGGTAAATTCTTAACATCTTCAGCTTTAATACCCTTTTCCTTCATATATTTCTTTGCCTCTTGCATATCTTCAGGACTGAGAAATAGAACACCTCTTTTCTTCGGAGATGGTTTAGGAATAGGTTCGGGAGTTGGCTCAGGAAGTGTCCAATTATTTTCATTTGTCAACATATTATTCAATAGAATTTCAGCTTCATCCGGAGTTGTTTCCCTGAAAACAGAACCAGTACAACTATCCAGGTAATCTCTGGAAGCATCGGTTAGTCCATTATAAAAGATATCAAGTATTTCATTTTTCTTAAGAGGATGGTCAGGTAAAGCATTAAGTAATTGGAGAAGCCTCCCCCAAGCTTGTGGGAGACTCTCTTCTTCAAGTTGCCCAGAATTATATATTTCCCTTAAAGCAGCTTGTTTCTTATGAGCAGGGAAATATTTAGCAGAGAAGTAATAAATCATATCCTAGGGACTACGCACACAACCAGGATCAATAGAATTAAACCATATCTTAGCATCACCCTTTAATGAGAACGGAAATATTGTAAGGATATAAAAGTAGCGAGTTCTCTCATCATTAGTGAACAGGGTGGCCATATCATTTAATTTAGTAAGATGTGCCACAACAGTTTCAGATTCGTAGCCATAAAAAGGATCAGACTCAACCAAAGTAATTATATCAGGATCAACAGAGAATTCATAATCCTTATCAGTAACAAAGATAGGTGAAGTAGCATAATTAGGATCATATTTCATTCTAGCATTCAGAGTTTTTTTTAAGCTTAGCTAATAATTTCTTAAGATTACTCCTATCATTGCAAGCAAGAAAGTCTCTAGCAGTTTCTTCATCCATAACATAGCCCTCAGGCACAACAGGCAATTCATATTTATTGGGAGAGTCTTCATCATCACTTTCATCAATATTATCAGTTTCAATAATTTCATTCTCTATAGCCCTAGCAAGTTGTGCATCAAGAAATTCACCAAGTGGCACAGTAGTATCAAGCATAGAAGTAGTTTCATCATAAGTATCATGCATAGCAGAAGTGGAATCATCAATAACATGCGACATATCAGAATTAATAGCAGAAGCAGGTTTAGGTGTCGCAAGCTTACTCAAAACAGAAGGTAAACCAAGTGTAGAGCTAGATGGCAGTTCCTTACCTCCCCTCGTAGTTGAGGGATAAATTTTTGTTTTTGCGTCTTTCAAGTTGTTCATAGTGACCAGCAGATATAAACCCCAAGTGACTCAAAGAATAGAGCTATGCTCCCCGGCAACGGCGCCAGAAAATAGTCTTGATAACCCACAAGTATAGGGGATCGCAACAGTTTTCGACGGTAGAGTATTCAACCCAAATTTATTGATTCGACACAAGGGGAGCCAAAGAATATTCTCAAGTATTAGCAGCTGAGTTGTCAATTCAACCACACCTGAAACTTAATATCTGCAGCAAAGTGTTTAGTAGCAAAGTAATATGGAAGTAACGGTAACGATAGCAAAAGTAATATTTTTGGGTTTTATAGTGATTGTAACAGTAGCAACGGAAAAGTAAATAAGTGGAGAACAATATGTGAAAAGCTCATAGGCATTGGATCGGTGATGGAGAATTATGTCGGATGCGGTTCATCATGTAACAATCATAACATAGGGTGACACAGAACTAGCTCCAATTCATCAATGTAATGTAGGCATGTATTCCGAGTATAGTCATACGTGCTTATGGAAAAGAACTTGCATGACATCTTTTGTCCTACCCTCCCGTGGCAGCGGGGTCCTAACAGAAACTAAGGGATATTAAAGCCTCCTTTTAATAGAGTACTGGACCAAAGCATTAACACATAGTGAATACAAGAACTCCTCAAACTACGGTCATCACCGGGAGTGGTCCCGATTATTGTCACTTCGGGGTTGCCGGATCATAACATATAGTAGGTGACTATAGACTTGCAAGATAGGATCAAGAACTCACATATATTCATGAAAACATAATAGGTTCAGATCTGAAATCATGGCACTCGGGCCCTAGTGACAAGCATTAAGCATAGCAAAGTCATAACAACATCAATCTCAGAACATAGTGGATACTAGGGATCAAACCCTAACAAAACTAACTCGATTACATGATAAATCTCATCCAACCCATCACCGTCCAGCAAGCCTACGATGGAATTACTCATGCACGACGGTGAGGATCATGAAATTGATGATGGAGGATGGTTGATGACGACGACGGCGACGGATTCCCCTCTCCGGAGCCCCGAACGGACTCCAGATCAGCCCTCCCGAGAGAGTTTAGGGCTTGGCGGCGGCTCCGTATCGTAAAACGCGATGAATCTTTCACTCTGATTTTTTCTCCCTGAACACGAATATATGGAGTTGGAGTTGAGGTCGGTGGAGCTCCATGGGGCCCACGAGGCAGGGGGCGCGCCCCCCACCCTCGTGGAAAGGGTGTGGGCCCCTGACCTTGATTCTTTCACCAATATTTTTTATTATTTCCAAAAATAATCTCCGTGGAGTTTCAGGTCATTGCGAGAACTTTTGTTTCTGCACATAAACAACACCATGGCAATTCTGCTGAAAACAGCGTCAGTCCGGGTTAGTTCCATTCAAATCATGCAAGTTAGAGTCCAAAACAAGGGCAAAAGTGTTTGGAAAAGTAGATACGACGGACACCTATCAGAGCAGTAGAGCAAGGCAGGTTTCAAAGGAATATATACCTGAGGGTCGTCGGCATGTGGCAAAGACGGCATCGGGAGGCCGCATCTTGGCGACAATACCGCAGGGAGGAAGAAGGGGTCGGAGGCCCTCCGGAGCCGGCGCTCTCTCGGAGAGAACGGCACGGCCGCCGATCGGGACGCGCGGGCAGCCGGGTCTCCTCCCTCGCCGCTGACGACAGCGTGAACGATGCACCTACACCCCTGCCCCGGTCGAGGTTGTCCGGCCGGATTTGTGACCAGCCGTGAGGTGAGAGAGAGTGTGACCACCTATGTCTTGCGTAGATCTGGAGAGCATGAGAGAGTGAACGAGAGGAACCCTAGTAAAGCAAGCGCTAAGGCTCCTGCTTATATATATAGTGGAGTGATTTTGTTGTACTAGCTTCAAACAAATGCGCTCCTACATGTACCCGCGAGTGGGTGTGAGAGAACTAGTGCGTGCGTGCACCGCTTCTCTTCATGAGAGTACAATATACTATGCCCAAAGAACGTTCGCCACAAGAGTAATAGTATAAGTGTGTGACGTGTGAGCTAAAATAAAATATGCGCGACGTCTTTTGTTTTCTAGAAGTTCTGAGGGTAGGGTGTGAAGAGCACATATGTGTGTGACGTCTACCTACAGATAGACGGTGGGTGCGAGAGGACTCGGGAGGGTGCGTGTGCGTGAGAGAGAGGGGGGCACGTATCAATGCAATGCATGTGTCTGTAAATCATTATCCGACAAACGTTCGCCACAAGCCTTTTCCTGACGAACGCCGTAAGAACCGTTAGATCGGCATCCGACAGTGTCAGTTTTGCCATGTCATTTAACAGAACAGCCACTCCTCCTACACACAAATCTTCCATGTGAGTGTTAGCAACTGTCGTATGCTCCCTCCGTTCCAAAATGCAGTGCATATAGCTTTATTGAAAATTCGAACCTCGCAAACTTTTACCGAGTTTTTGTGTACAAAATTGCACATGTAGAATACCCTGTATATATCATTTCATTCATCTTCGAGAGGTAACTATAAAGATGGGGGGGGGAGTCTACAAAGAAAGACCATCGTATCACCTGCAGCAATTTCAACCATCCTTTGGTGTGGAGGAATATCATAGGAACTCTATATGATATGATTTTTATAGGATTTTTTCCTTTAGAGTAGTAAAATTTTCTCCTCGTCCTACGAGCCACCGCGCGCGTGGGCGAGGGAGCAGGCGTAAGGCATATAGTACTACTACTGGTAAGCAAGCTTCACCTCATCCTGCGAGCCACCGCGCTTGTGGGCGGGGGAGACGGCATACTAAGCAAACTTCTCCTCGTTCTGCGAGTTGACGGGACACATCAAAAGTACTCCAGTGTATAGAGCCTTGCCTCTAAGGTAGGCCCCACATGGTTTGCCTCTTTTTTAACATAACGCGTCAAGTCACAACTTGTTTGTTCACCCGTGGTAGACGATCCTCCCTCCACCAAGTGGAATACCAGTACACGATCAAATTACCACGTGGGCTGCCTTTTCGTACAAAAATGAGCTCCATCGTGTACCCGCGCGGGTGTGGTTGGGAAAGAGACAGGAGTACGTGCGCCGTGCGTGCACCTCTTCTCTTCGTGCACGTCCCCCACCTACGTGGGTGTGTGTGAGAGATACAAACATAGACAAATGGCTTGTGCGGAATAACTACTCTTCGTAAGCCATTGTAAGAGTGGACAAAATGGTGAAGGAGGAGATAGGGGAGCAGCGGAGGTGTGCGATTCTTGGTCGGCATTTGGCCTCGTTTAAATAGGAGATTAAATAGACGGCGGACGGGAGGAGCTCGGCCGGCGTTGCGTTTAATGCCGGCCCAGTCATGAATGGACGTGTGTCAAAATGGGTTTCTCGGCTTCCACACGGGCGGGTTTCATGGAGGTGTTTGAATGCGGCAAGGAGCGTGTTCAGCCGGGGTGCAGCGAGTGGCGCCCTCGACTCTGACGTAGGACACGGCGCCGTTCTTCCACTGATGTGTGGGCTCTTTGGGTACATGGCCTGCATGTCAGTGACCCAAAGCAGGCAGCACACAGCAGAGGAACCTTTGGTGGGCCAGGGCAGTCAGAAGCGGGCATTTCATAAACCGATGATTGTTCATTGAGTGTGACGTCATCCTTTTCATGTAGATAAGCCTACTATGTTGATAGCTCGTTCGATACGTTGTGATTCATAAAGACCGCTGCAAACATCAATATTCTGCTTATCACAGATAAGATTGATTAATACCCGTAACAATCCATGTCCTTAACAAAGGGTGCATGCACGTATAGGTTGAGCGTGTGTCTTGCGTCGTGTGCTGTGTGCATGCAGGTGTGCGAGTGTTGCACGCGTGCAAGGGTACGTTTCAGTGTTGCATCCATGTGTGCGTACATGCGTGTGTTCGTGAGTGCATGTCTACGTGTTAGTGTTGCACGCTTGCATGCGTGTGTGTGTTCGTTATGTGTACATGTCAGTGTTGCACGCATGCATGCGTGCGTGTCTTGCGTGCGTGCATGTGTACGTGCGGGGTGAGGCTACACGTCAGTCGACTGACTTTTTCATCTCTGGTCATTAGATTTTCCAGCTGTTGGATACGAAATCAAGGGCCTGCAGTTTATCATCAAACTCCACCCCCCTGAGCCGCCAGCCACCACCGGCCGAACCGTCGGCCCCCGCCGCCCGCTGCCGGCCTGCGCTGCCATGCCGCCCCGCCCGCCCCGAAACCACTCCCCATCGCCGGTCCGCCGCCGCACTGGCCATCCCTCTAGGCCCCCCGCGCCGAGCTTTTTCTCCGGCGATCCCCACCCCACCGCCCAATCAACGCCCCCCACCGCCGGCGACTGCCAACCAGAGGTCTCACAACTTCGAGTACCCACCGACCACTAATTTATTACCATTTCTGTCCTTCATATACGCGCTGACGGGTGGGCCCTATGGTAATGTGCACTACTCAATGTGGACCGTCTTACTGGTCATTTGATCGTGTCATCAACAAATTACGGAGTTGTATGGTGAGCCAGTGACCATATGATCACCCTAAAATGTATTTTATTAACACAGTATAGACTCAAACTACCATTTCTTTCTTTCATATACGGGCTGACAGGTGGGCCCCACGGTTACGCGCCCCGATGGTGCAACACTAGTTGCGCTACGTGGAACGTTTCACTGGTCAATTGATTGTGTCATCAACAAAATACGGAGTTGTACGGGTGAGCCAGTGACCGTATAATCATGACATGTATTTTTTAAACACAGTACAAATGCAAGGGCTCATATATACGCGCAAGCACTCACCGCTATAAGCGCACACACGCAGACCCTACCCCTATGAGCACCTTCGAGAGAGTGAGCCAGCATATGATCTTGAGATTTTACGAAGTCACCATAGGTGCCTCGTAGTCGAGTGGAATGTCTCCTCCCATTGAACGCACATCGCCGGAAAATACTAAAATTAACCCAGGATAAATGCGAGCACCGGGACTTTAACCCTGGTGGGCTGGAGAAACCACTGTCCTCCTAACCATCCAACCACATGTTCGTTAGCACGAGAAAATGTATGTGGTGACCGTGATGAGCTTATTCTGAAGTCCAGTGACCATATCGTGCTTTCGCTTCAAATACAATGACCGTAAGTGTCGTCAACAAAATACGGAGCACGCATCAAGTGCAAAGTCTATAAGTGTCATCAAGAAAATACGGAGACGTATTGTGAGCTAGATACCGTATGATCACCACGAGAATGTATACGGTGACCGTAATGAGCATATTCTGAAGTGCAGTGACCGTATAGTGCTTTAGCTTGAAATACAGTGACCGTCACGCGTGAATGTGTCGTGGGCATGCATACTTTTAGAGGGCCGAGAGATAGTTTGTGTGCGTACGTGAAAGTGGTGTAGAAAGAGGGGATGTCCGGTGGAGACAAGGAGAGATATGCCCTTCGTTTCTCTTTCCCGTGACTAATATTTTAGGAGAATATATAAACATTCACAATGTAGAACAAATATTTTTGTATGCACCATGCAATTAACTTTCATGTATAACATTGTACTATTGTATATGCTTATTTTCTTAGTGGCCGATTGCATGTGTGGTGTGGTGGGCACATCATTTCTAGTTGTGGTGGGTCAACATGAGGACTCATGGGTCGGTTCCATCCTGCGCCACATAGGTTGGATCGAGACGCGTTATACGAAGACCCATGTGGAGGACTCGACGTACAACACGAAGCTAGCTACCAGAGTCGCGGAGGACTCTATCCCAACTGGTGATCAGACGACTATATATGATTTGTAACCCTAGCCCCCCAGTATGTTATAGAAGCTTGGGGGCTAGTTCGTCGATAGTATACACACACGCACAATGCCTGGTATTCACGTGTACTTTGTACACACCCCTATCACTAATATACACTACCAGGAGTAGGCTTTTTCCTCAACTGCAAGGGTCCGAACTAGGGTAAGACTTTGCCTCGTATTACCATCCAGCCTAACAGTCAGGGATATCCTACCGAATGATATGATGGAATCATATCTGCCAACTACTAAGAGAGAGGTGTGTTTGGGGGGGGGGGCAATGTGTGTGAGAGAGGCCTAAAGATAATGTGCGTGCGGGAGACACGTAGGCACATATATGTGCGTATAGAGGGCTACTAGAGACCGTGCGTGTGTATATATGCATGTGAGAGAAATAGTGTTTTCCAACTGAGATTAGTGAAAAGAGTGGTACATAGTAGTCAGAAAGAGAGAGAGAGAGAGAGAGAGAGAGAGAGAGATACAGAGAGAGCATGTGCGTGAGACTCCCTGGCACCCCGAGAGAGATTGTGAGCATGTGTGAAAGAGAAATGCCGATGCATATAAACTGTGTGCCCTTATGCGGTAGATAGAGAGATATATAGCGCGTTTGTGAGAACGGGCCGAGGCATAGTGCATCTACGTGTAAAAGGCGGTTCTACGCATTAAATTAAAATATAAATGTCATTATTATTTTTGGATGAGATCATGAATTTTGCAAATTGCGTATGGACGAAAATCGGTCTATCAGACACCCATACTCTATTGAATTCTAGCATGTGCATGTGTTTATTTCATATTATCGATCCATAGAGTGAGAGCGGTTTGAAATACAGGCAATGGATGCTTTTGCAATTCATATATAAATATTAATTAGTGCACTCCATGTTGTTAGTGTGAAGCACTTTATACATTTGTCACTTGCATGGATACATTCCAAATTGCTAGCTACGAAATAGAATACATGTCGAATTCAAGATAAAGGGGGTTTCGAAGATTCGAATTCATAGGAAGTGCATTCATCTATTTGAACCCGAGATAATGGCATTTGTAAATCAGATGTAAAAGGGGGCATCAATCTTTGTTGTGCGTTTGAACATGCTATATATATTCATACGCATGTCTAACTTTTTTTTTGCAACCAAGGAGATTATATCTGGAACCATGCATGAACTAAGGTAAGTTGCATTTTTTTAAATATATACTCATGTACAATGTATATTCAAATGTACCCCCTCCATTCCAAAATAATCGTAGCTTTAGGATTTTCAAAAGTAAATTTTGTGAAGTTGACAAATCCTGAAAGTTTCAATTCAAGAGAACCGAAAACGTTAATGCTTCTGCTCCCAAATATTGAATGAAGCGCCAAATAGGCCTCTGGTCACCCGAAATCACGCGAGAGTAATGTTAGGTGGTAGGAAATTACTGTCCTGACTCTGGCCCGTGTAGCCTATCGGCCCGATGTCCAAAGGTCTAAACCGGGGTAGGTTTGTAACTTCACCAAGACGCCAGTCTCAACCGCCTCCGAGAAGCATTCATATGCCGTGGGCGCCTAAACACCCTTGCGCTCGGCCGAAATCTATCCCGCCCACATTTGGGACACCTGAGATTACTGTCCTACCCCCAACCCGCAATATGTCCGAAATTTTAGATGGGGGCTAAGTTTGTAACTTTTCCCAAATTTCAAACAAGCGCGTCCCAAACCGAAACATTGTTCCCCCTTAGTTCCCCGTCTCCCTCCGTTTCCCCATTCATACTCCGTGGGCGCCAAAACGCCCTCTCCACCAGCCGTGAAACCCCAGCCTCCTCCGTCCTCCACCCCATAGCGCCCAATCCACCGCCGCCCTCCTCCATCACGCCGGAGCCGGCACCCCGACGTTGTCGTCCAACGCGACCGTAACCGCAATGCCCTCAAGGAATTAGCAGCTGAAGCCGGGGTAGAGCTGCCTCCACGACGCCGACGCGAACGTGCGCCGTACCAGAACCACTCCGACCACGCCGTCCTGCGCCTCACTGCTGCTGCTCCACTGTCGCAACCGTCCACCGCACTGGAGTTGTTCCCGCTACGCCGTCGTTCGCCGCCTCGGATCTGGTTCCCCGCCGCCGACAGACGGCCACCGCACCACACTCAACAACTTGGCCATGGGTTCGTCCAAGGCTCCACCATCCTCCACAACTTCTTGTTTCCAGCGAACCACAAGAAGATTGTTGGAAAAACAGAAGGAGGACACAGCACTGCTAGCAGAAAGAGGTACTCCTCTTCCCTTATTCATGCAAACCTTACGTCTCTGCTCAATCCGTATTCATCCCACGAAAGAAACTAGTTGAGCGCTTCTTACTGCATCTTCTTCGTGATACTAAATGCACAAGGTTTCCTCCCTTTACTATTTCACCTTTGCTAGAGGCCAGTAGCCCGCCTGGATTTCAATTCAGGGTCAATCGAACGCAATTAAAAGAAGCAGCACCCGCTTAGGTGCGCGGAGCACCTAGTCTGCCTGTTCGCCGAGGAAGCGGCGCATCGGTGTCTATCATTGGGGTGTGGGGCGCAGGAGCTGCTTGCGCCCGATCTGGAGGTCGGCGGGGCTTGAATGGATGGCCTGAAGGAAATATGCCCTAGAGGCAATAATAAAGTTATTATTTATTTCCTTATATCATGATAAATGTTTATTATTCATGCTAGAATTGTATTAACCGGAAACATAATACATGTGTGAATACATAGACAAACAGAGTGTCACTAGTATGCCTCTACTTGACTAGCTCGTTAATCAAAGATGGTTATGTTTCCTAGCCATAGACATGAGTTGTCATTTGATTAACTGGATCACCTCATTAGGAGAATGACATGATTGACATGACCCATTCCGTTAGCTTAGCACTCGATCGTTTAGTATATTGCTATTGCTTTCTTCATGACTTATACATGTTCCTATGACTATGAGATTATGCAACTCCCGTTTACCGGAGGAACACTGTGTGTGCTACCAAACGTCACAACGTAACTGGGTGATTATAAAGGTGCTCTACAGGTGTCTCCAAAGGTACTTGTTGGGTTGGCGTATTTCGATATTAGGATTTGTCACTCCGATTGTCGGAGAGGTATCTCTGGGCCCACTCGGTAATGCACATCACTATAAGCCTTGCAAGCATTGTGACTAATGAGTTAGTTGCGGGATGATGTATTACCGAACGAGTAAAGAGACTTGCCGGTAACGAGATTGAACTAGGTATCGAGATAGCGACGATCGACTCTCGGGCAAGTAACATACCGATGACAAAGGGAACAACGTATGTTGTTATGCGGTCTGACCGATAAAGATCTTCGTAGAATATGTGGGAGCCAATATGAGCATCCAGGTTCCGCTATTGGTTATTGACCGGAGAGGTGTCTCGGTCATGTCTACATAGTTCTCGAACCTGTAGGGTCCGCACGCTTAACGTTACGATGACAGTTTTATTATGAGTTTATGTATCTTGATGTACCGAAGGAGTTCAGAGTCCCGGATGAGATCGGGGACATGACGAGGAGTCTCAAAATGGCCGAGACATAAAGATCGATATATTGGACGACTAAATTCGGACTTCGGAAAGGTTCCGAGTGATTCGGGTATTTTTCGGAGTACCGGAGAGTTACGGGAATTCGTATTGGGCCTTAATGGGCCATACGGGAAAGGAGAGAAAGGCCCCAAAGGGTGGCCGCACCCCTCCCCATGAGCTAGTCCGAATTGGACTAGGGAGGGGGGGGGGGCGCCCCCTTCCTTCTTTCTCCTTCCCCCTTCCCTTCTCCTACTCCCACAAGGAAAGGAGGAGTCCTACTCCCGGTGGGAGTAGGACTCCCCCCTGTGGCGCGCCTCTCCCCTTGGCCGGCTGCCTCCCCCTTGCTCCTTTATATACGGGGGCAGGGGGCACCCCAGAGACACAACAATTGATCCTTGAGATCTTTTAGCCGTGTGCGGTGCCCTCTCCATCAAATTACACCTCGATAATATTGTTGCGGAGCTTAGGCAAAGCCCTGCGTCGGTAGAACATCATCATCGTCACCACGCCGTCGTGCTGACGAAACTCTCCCTCAACACTCGGCTGGATCGGAGTTCGAGGGACGTCATCGAGCTGAACGTGTGTAGAACTCGGAGGTGCCGTGCGTTCGGTACTTGATCGGTCGGATCGTGAAGACGTACGACTACATCAACCGCGTTGTGATAACGCTTCCGCTTTCGGTCTACGAGGGTACGTGGACAACACTCTCCCCTCTCGTTGCTATGCATCACCATGATCTTGCGTGTGCGTAGGAATTTTTTTGAAATTACTACGTTCCCCAGCAGTGGCATCCGAGCCAGGTTTTATGCGTTGATGCTATGCACGAGTAGAACACAAGTGAGTTGTGGGCGATATAAGTCATACTGCTTACCAGCATGTCATACTTTGGTTCAGCGGTATTGTGAGATGAAGCCGCTCGGACCGACATTACGCGTACGCTTACGCGAGACTGGTTTCACCGTTCGGAGCACTCGTTGCTTAAAGGTGACTGGCGGGTGTCTGTCTCTCTCACTTTAGTTGAACCGAGTGTGGCTACGCCCGGTCCTTGCGAAGGTTAAAACAGCACCAACTTGACAAACTATCGTTGTGGTTTTGATGCGTAGGTAAGAATGGTTCTTGCTAAGCCCGTAGCAGCCACGTAAAACATGCAACAACAAAGTAGAGGATGTCTAACTTGTTTTTGCAGGGCATGTTGTGATGTGATATGGTCAAGACATGATGTGATATAATTTGTTGTATGAGATGATCATGTTTTGTAACCGAGTTATCGGCAACTGGCAGGAGCCGTATGGTTGTCGCTTTATTGTATGAAATGCAATCGCCATGTAATAGTTTTACTTTATCACTAAGCGGTAGCGATAGTCGTAAAAGCAATAAGTTGGCGAGACGACAACGATACTACGATGGAGATCAAGGTGTCGCTCCGGTGACAATGGTGATCATGACGGTGCGTCGGAGATGGAGATCACGAGCACGGTGCTTCGGAGATGGAGATCACAAGCACAAGATGATGATGGCCATATCATATCACTAATATTGATTGCATGTGATGTTAATCATTTATGCATCTTATCTTGCTTTGTTTGACGGTAACATTATAAGATGATCTCTCACTAAAATTTCAAAATAAAAGTGTTCTCCCTGAGTATGCACCGTTGCGAAAGTTCTTCGTGCTGAGACACCACGTGATGATCGGGTGTGATAGGCTCTACGTTCAAATACAACGGGTGCAAAACAGTTGCACACGCGGAATACTCAGGTTAAACTTGACGAGCCTAGCATATGCAGATATGGCCTCGGAACACGAAGACCGAAAGGTCGAGCGTGAATCATATAGTAGATATGATCAACATGGTGATGTTCACCATTGAAACTACTCCATCTCACGTGATGATCGGACATGGTTTAGTTGATATGGATCACGTGATCACTTAGAGGATTAGAGGGATGTCTATCTAAGTGGGAGTTCTTAAGTAATATAATTAATTGAACTTAAATTTATCATGAACTTAGTCCTGATAGTATTTTTCAAATTATGTTATAGATCAATAGATCGCGTTGTTGCTTCCCTGTGTTTATTTTTGATATGTTCCTAGAGAAAAATTATGTTGAAAGATGTTAGTAGAAAAGATGCGGATTGGATCCGTGATCTGAGGATTATCCTCATTGCTGCACAGAAAAATTATGTCCTTGATGCAACGCTAGGTGACAAACCTATTGCAGGAGCAGATGCAGACGTTATGAACGTTTGGCTAGCTCAATATGATGACTACTTGATAGTTTAGTGCACCATGCTTAACGGCTTAGAATCGGGACTTCAAAGACGTTTTGAACGTCATGGACCATATGAGATGTTCCAGGAGTTGAAGTTAATATTTCAAGCAAATACCCGAGTTGAGAGATATGAAATCTCCAACAAGTTCTATAGCAAAAAGATGGAGGAGAATCGCTCAACTAGTGAGCATGTGCTCAGATTGTCTGGGTACTACAATCGCTTGAATCAAGTGGGAGTTTATCTTCCAGATAAAATAGTGATTGACAGAATTCTCTAGTCACCATCACCAAGTTAGTAGAACTTCGTGATGAACTATAGTATGCAAGGGATGACGAAAGTAATTCCCGAGCTCTTCGTGATGCTGAAATCGACGAAGGTAGAAATCAAGGAAAACATCAAGTGTTGATGGTTGACGAGACCACTAGTTTCAAGAAAAGGGCAAAGGGAAGAAGGGGAACTTCAAGAAGAACGGCAAGCAAGTTTCTGCTCAAGTGAAGAAGCCTAAGTCTGGTCCTAAGCCTGAGACTAAGTGCTTCTACTGCAAAGGGACTGGTCACTGGAAGCGGAACTACCCCAGCTATTTGGTGGATAAGAAGGATGGCAAAGTGAACAAAGGTATATTGGATATACATGTTATTGATGTGTACTTACTAGTGTTTATAGCAACCCCTCGGTATTTGATACTGGTTTAGTTGCTAAGAGTAGTAACTCGAAACGGGAGGTGCAGAATAAACAGAGACTAGTAAAAAGGCGAGGTGACGATGTGTGTTGGAAGTAGTTCCAAGATTGATATGATCATCATCGGACACTCCCTGTACTTTCGGGATTAGTGTTGAAACTAAATAAGTGTTATTTGGTGTTTGCGTTGAGCATGAATATGATTTGATCATGTTTATTGCAATACGGTTATTCATTTAAGTTAGAGAACAATTGTTGTTCTGTTTACATGAATAAAAACCTTCTATGGTCATACACACCAACGAAAATGGTTTGTTGGATCTCGATCATAGTGATACACATATTCATAATATTGAAGCCAAAAGATGCAAAGTTAATAATGATAGTGCAACTTATTTGTGGCACTGCCGTTTAGGTCATATTGGTGTAAAGCGCATGAAGAAACTCCATACTGATGGGATTTTAGAATCAACTGATTATGAATCACTTGATGCTTGCGAACCATGCCTCATGGGCAAGATGACTAAAACGTCGTTCTCCGGAACTATGGAGAGAGCAACAGATTTGTTGGAAGTCATGCATACAGATGTATGTGGTCCAATGAATATTGAGGCTCGTGGCGGATATCGTTATTTTCTCACCTTCACAGATGATTTGAGCAGATATGGGTATATCTACTTGATGAAACATAAGTCTGAAACATTTGAAAAGTTCAAAGAATTTCAGAGTGAAGTGGAAAATCATCGTAACAAGAAATAAAAGTTTCTACGATCTGATCGCGGAGACAAATATTTGAGTTATGAGTTTGGTCTTCAATTAAAACAATGTGGAATAGTTTCACAAATTCGTGCCACCTGGAACACCACAGCATAATGGTGTGTCCGAACGTCATAACCGTACTTTATTGGATATAGTGCAATCTATGATGTCTCTTACCAATTTACCACTATCGTTTTGGGGTTATGCATTAGAGACAGCTACATTCACGTTAAATAGGGCACCATCAAAATCCGTTGAGACGACGCCTTATGAACTGTGGTTTGGCAAAGAAACCAAAGTTGTCGTTTCTTAAAGTTTGGGGTTGCGATGCTTATGTGAAAAAGTTTCATCCTGATAAGCTCAAACCCAAATCGGAGAAATGTGTCTTCATAGGATACCCAAAGGAGGCAGTTGGGTACACCTTCTATCACAGATCCGAAGGCAAGACATTCGTTGCTTAGTATGGATCCTTTCTAGAGAAGGAGTTTCTCTCGAAAGAAGTGAGTGGGAGGAAAGTAGAACTTGATGAGGTAACTGTACCTGCTCCCTTATTGGAAAGTAGTTCATCACAGAAATCTGTTCCTGTGACTCCTACACCAATTAGTGAGGAAGTTAATGATGATGATCATGTAATTTCAGATCAAGTTACTACCAAACCTCGTAGGTAAACCAGCGTGAGATCCACACCAGAGTGGTACAGTAATCCTGTTCTGGAGGTCATGTTAGTTGACCATGACGAACCTACGAACTATGAAGAAGCGATGGTGAGCCCAGATTCCGCAAAATGGCTTGAGGCCATGAAATCTGAGATGAGATCCATGTATGAGAACAAAGTATGGACTTTGATTGACTTGCCCAATGATCGGCGAGCCATTGAGATTAAATGGATCTTCAAGAGGAAGACGGACGCTGGTAGTAGTGTTACTATCTACAAAGCTAGAATTGTCGGAAAAAGGTTTTTGACAAAGTTCAAGGTGTTGACTATGATGAGAGTTTCTCACTCGTATCTATGCTTAAGTCTGTCTGAATCATGTTAGCAATTGCCGCATTTTATGAAATCTGGCAAATGGATAAACAAAACTACATTCCTTAATGGATTTATTAAAGAAGAGTTGTATATGATGCAACCAGAAGGTTTTGTCAATCCTAAAGGTGCTAACAAAATATGCGAAGCTCCAGCGATCCATCTATGGACTGGTGCAAGCATCTCGGAGTTAGAATATACACTTTGATAAGTTGATCAAAGGATATAGTGTTATACAGACTTGCGGTGAAGCCTGTATTTACAAGAAAGTGAGTGGGAGCACTACAACATTTCTGATAAGTATATGTGAATGACATATTATTGATCGGAAATAATGTAGAATTATTCTGCAAAGCATAAAGGAGTGTTTGAAAGGAGTTTTTCAAAGAAAGACCTCGGTGAAGCTGCTTACATATTGAGCATCAAGATCTATAGAGATAGATCAAGACGCTTGATAAGTTCTTTCAATGAGTACATACCTTAACAAGATTTTGAAGTAGTTCAAAATAGAACAGTCAAAGAAAGAGTTCTTGCCTGTGTTACAAGGTGTGAAATTGAGTAAGACTCAAAGCCTGACCACGGCAGAAGATAGAAAGAGAATGAAAGTCATTCCCTATGCCTTGGCCATAGGTTCTATAAAGTATGCCATGCTGTGTACCAGATCTATTGTATACCCTACACTGATCTTGGCAAGGGAGTACAATAGTGATCTAGCAGTAGATCACTGGACAGCGGTCAAAATTATCCTTAGTGGAATAAAGGATATGTTTCTCGATTATGGAAGTGACAAAAGGTTCGTCGTAAAGGGTTACGTCGATGCAAGTTTTGACACTAAATCTAGATGACTCTAAGTCTCGGTCTAGATACATATTGAAAGTGGGAGCAATTAGCTAGAGTAGCTCCGTGCAGAACATTGTAGACATAGAAATTTGCAAAATACTTATGGATCTGAATGTGACAGACCCGTTGACTAAAATTATCTCACAATCAAAACATGATCACACCTTAGTACTATTTGGGTGTTAATCACATAGCGATGTGAACTAGATTATTGACTCTAGTAAACCCTTTGAGTGTTGGTCACATAGAGATGTGAACTATGGGTGTTAATCACATGGTGATGTGAATTTTTTATGTTAAATCACATGGCGATGTAAACTATATTATTGACTCTAGTGCAAGTGGGAGACTGAAGGAAATATGCCCTAGAGGCAATAATAAAGTTATTATTTATTTCCTTATATCATGATAAATGTTTATTATTCATGCTAGAATTGTATTAACCGGAAACATAATACATGTGTGAATACATAGACAAACAGAGTGTCACTAGTATGCCTCTACTTGACTAGCTCGTTAATCAAAGATGGTTATGTTTCCTAGCCATAGACATGAGTTGTCATTTGATTAACGGGATCACCTCATTAGGAGAATGACGTGATTGACATGACCCATTCCGTTAGCTTAGCACTCGATCGTTTAGTATATTGCTATTGCTTTCTTCATGACTTATACATGTTCCTATGACTATGAGATTATGCAACTCCCGTTTACCGGAGGAACACTTTGTGTGCTACCAAATGTCACAATGTAACTGGGTGATTATAAAGGTGCTCTACAGGTGTCTCCAAAGGTACTTGTTGGGTTGGCGTATTTCGAGATTAGGATTTGTCACTCCGATTGTCGGAGAGGTATCTCTGGGCCCACTCGGTAATGCACATCACTATAAGCCTTGCAAGCATTGTGACTAATGAGTTAGTTGCGGGATGATGTATTACCGAACGAGTAAAGAGACTTGCCGGTAACGAGATTGAACTAGGTATCGAGATAGCGACGATCGAATCTCGGGCAAGTAACATACCGATGACAAAGGGAACAACGTATGTTGTTATGCGGTCTGACCGATAAAGATCTTCGTAGAATATGTGGGAGCCAATATGAGCATCCAGGTTCCGCTATTGGTTATTGACCGGAGAGGTGTCTCGGTCATGTCTACATAGTTCTCGAACCCGTAGGGTCCGCACGCTTAACGTTACGATGACAGTTTTATTATGAGTTTATGTATGTTGATGTACCGAAGGAGTTAGGAGTCCCGGATGAGATCGGGGACATGACGAGGAGTCTCGAAATGTCCGAGATGTAAAGATCGATATATTGGACGACTATATTCGGACTTCGGAAAGGTTCCGAGTGATTCGGGTATTTTTCGGAGTACCGGAGAGTTACGGGAATTCGTATTGGGCCTTAATGGGCCATACGGGAAAGGAGAGAAAGGCCCCAAAGGGTGGCCGCACCCCTCCCCATGAGCTAGTCTGAATTGGACTAGGGAGGGGGGGCGCCCCCTTCCTTCTTTCTCCTTCCCCCTTCCCTTCTCCTACTCCCACAAGGAAAGGAGGAGTCCTACTCCCAGTGGGAGTAGGACTCCCCCCTTTGGCGCGCCTCTCCCCTTGGCCGGCTGCCTCCCCCTTGCTCCTTTATATACGGGGGCAGGGGGCATCCCAGAGACACAACAATTGATCCTTGAGATCTTTTAGCCGTGTGCGGTGCCCCCCTCCACCAAATTACACATCGATAATATCGTTGCGGAGCTTAGGCAAAGCCCTGCGTCGGTAGAACATCATCATCGTCACCACGCCGTCATGCTGACGAAACTCTCCCTCAACACTCGGCTGGATCGGAGTTCGAGGGACGTCATCGAGCTGAACGTGTGTAGAACTCAGAGGTGCCGTGCATTCGGTACTTGATCGGTCGGATCGTGAAGACGTACGACTACATCAACCGCGTTGTGATAATGCTTCCGCTTTCGGTCTACGAGGGTACGTGGACAACACTCTCCCCTCTTGTTGTTATGCATCACCATGATCTTGCGTGTGCGTAGGAAATTTTTTGAAATTACTACGTTCCCCAACATGGCCGAGGGGCGGTGCCAAGCACGGCGGTGCGGTGAGGTCGAGAGGAGGGCGCAGGCAGGGGACTGGGCCAGTGGTCGCTGCCGTTTCGAGGAAGATCATCAACACTGACTGGCTGGAGGTAGATGAAGGCGATCTGCCCATTCTTTGTACATCGGACGGTGCAGAAAAAATGGATTGACCTATTTGTTTTCAGTCGAATGTTATTTTCATAGAATCCTGTAGTAATTTAGTGTGCCATGCATGTGGTAGAGCTATCATATGTCTCCCGTCATTTATTTCTCACCGACCTGCTATCTGCTACCTTTACACTGTACTAATTGTGCACACACTTCACCCATACTCACACTATTGTTTTTTTATGCATGGGCATTTCAGACTCTGACCCAGTGTTGATGAATGCTAAAAAGAAAAGACAGTAGTCGCTCCAGTGTAATTCGAAGATAAGCACTAAGCGTTTCAGCGCTCTAAAGGGTGCATTGTCAGCAGTTGGAGACAGCAAACGTAGCTCTGTAGTTGATGATCTCAATTGCCACACACAACCATCCCAGGTGCTTGCTTTAACTTCGCGCTGTCAAATGTGGTTGCATGTTGCATATGGTGTCTAGCTTGTATTGCTTCCAATTTGGTTAAATTGCATCTGCTTACTTTACACATTATACCTTTGATAATGACATGCCTTCCTGTTTTTGATACATACTACATATGTCTATTAACCATGTTCGTACATCAAACTAATGCTCTTTTGTATCCCTCGTCAATCACTTATGATGAGACAGTCACCCGAGTGGGTTACTGTGAGACGCCATACTCGTTTAAAGAGTGCAGTGTCATCCTCCCCACATGATTCTCAAGAAACAGCAAGGCTAAATGAAGATAGTCAACATAGCTCTCTAGTTGATGACCGCAATTCCCCCACACCACCATCACAGGTGCTTGCTCTAACTTCACAGTGTGATATGTGGTTGCATGTTGCATACGGTGTCTAGCTTGTAATGCTTCTAATTAGGGTAAATTGCATCTGCTTAGTTTACACATTATACCTGTGAATATGACATGCCTTCCTATTTTTGGTACACACTACATCTATGTGTTAACCTTGTTCTTACATGAAACTACCTCTCTTCTGTATCCTGCATCAATCACTTACGATGAGTCACCTTTATTCATTGCATATTGCATATTATTTCTAGCCTGTTGCCATGTATTGCTTCTAATTTGGTCAAATACATTTGTTAGGGCACCCTTTTAATTTGGCAGAGTGATATTGGTTTCATCTTTCATATGGTTTCTAGCTTGCATTGATTCTAACAAGTTTAAGCACCTTGTGCTTAGTTTACACTTTATACATCATACATGTCAATATGTCACGCCGTCCTGTTTTTCATACATATTCCATCCTCCTATCATGCGGCTGCCTTACATGAAAGTAGTGTTCGTCAGTATCATGCATCAATGAGTTCTGAAGAGCAAATTTTATTCCTTTTTCTTGTGGGTTTGACTTGACAAGGCAAAATCAAGAAAGAGGAATGAAAAGAGTAAGGAAGGTGATGATGGTGGTCCTTTGCAGCAACCTAAACGGAGCATCTGTACCGATTCTCCTTGTACTGATAGTGCATTACAAGGTCCAAGTCTCCGCTCCCCTACTCCACCATCCAAGGTGCTTGCTCTAACTTGGCAGTGTGATATCTGGTTGCATGTTGCATATGGTGTCTAGCTTGTATTGCTTCTAATTAGTGTAAACTGCATCTGCTTAGCTTACACATGATTCGTGTGAATATGACACACTTTCCTGTTTTTGGTACATATTATATCTGTCTATCACACCATGTTCTTACATGAAACTACTCTTCTTGTGTATCCTGCATCAGTCACTTATAATGGGACGCCTTTAAGTTGGCAGTGTGATATTGGTTTGCGTCTTGAATATGATTTCTAGCATGTATTGCTTCTAGTTTGATGAACGCCACCTATGACGAGACAGTTTTAACTTGGCAGAGTGATATTGATTGCACCTTTCATATGGTGTCTAGTTTGCAGTGCTTCTAATTTGTTGAAGTGCCTTCTGCTTAGTTACCACATCATAGGTGTGAATATGTCAAGCCGTCCATTTTTTCGTACATATTCCATCCTCGTATCATGACTTTGTCTTTCATCAGAGTAGTGTTCGTCAGTATCATGCATGAATGAGTTCTGAAGAGCGAATTATATTACTTTTTCTTGTCGGTTTGACCTCACAATGCAAAATCAATAAAGCTGAAGGAAATTGGCAAGGCATTGGATGATGGTGGTCCTTCCGAGGAACTGAAATGGAGGTTCTCTATAGATTCAACTCCGCCATCCTCCCAACAAGATTCGCAAGACAACACAAGGCTAAACAGTCAACGTAGGTGTGTAGATGATGAGCACATCTCCCCTACTCCACCATCACAGGTGCTTCCTCTAACTTGGCACTATTATATGTGGTTGCATGTTGCATATGATGTCTAGCTTGTATTGCTTCTAACTTTGTTGAATTGCATCTGCTTACTTTACACATAATGCCTGTGAATATCACATGTGTTCCTGTTTTTAGAACATACGTGTACATGATGAGCACATCTCCCCTACTCCACCATCACAGGTGCTTGCTCTAACTTGGCACTATTATATGTGGTTGCATGTTGCGTATGATATCTAGCTTGTATTGCTTCTAACTTTGTTGAATTGCATCTGCTTACTTTACACATAATGCCTGTGAATATGACACGCGTTCCTGTTTCTAGAACATACGTGTACATGATGAGCACATCTCCCCTACTCCACCATCACAGGTGCTTGCTCTAACTTGGAACTGTTATATGTGGTTGTGTTTTCCGTATAATGTCTAGTTTGTATTGCTTCTGATTATGTTGAATTGCATCTGCGTAGCTTACAACTTATAACTGCAACGATCACTTACCCATAAGACACATTTAACTTGGAGCTGTGATGTAGGTTGCATCTTGCATTGTCTTCTAGCTTGTACTGCTTCTAATTTCTTGAAATGGCACTTACGTTTTTTACCTGATAGAGTGATATTGGTTGCATGTTCATATGGTGCCTAGCTTTCATTTCTTCTAATTTTGTTGAAATGCCTTCCGCTTACTGTTTTTTCATACATATTCCATCCTCCTATCGTACGTGTGAATATGAAACGCTGTCTTTTTTTGTATATATTCCATCCTCCTATCCTGCGCTTGCCTTACATCAAAGTAGTGTTCGTCTGTATCATGCATCAACCAGTTATGTAGAGCTAATTTTATTCATCTTCTTGTGGTTTTGACTTCATAAGGCAATATCAGAAAATAGGAAGGAAAAGAGTAAGTTAGGGGATGTTGGTGGTCCTCCGCACCGACGCAAACACAGACTCTCTAGATTTGCCACTGCTACTGCTAATGAAGTTGAAGTCCCAAGTCTACATGATGAGTTCATATCCCGTACTCCACCATCGCAGGTGCTTGCTCTAAGTTGACAGTGTGATAATTGGTTTCATGTTGCATATGTTGTCTAGCCTGTATTTCTTCTATTTTGATTAAATTGCACCTGCTGAGTTTATACGTTATACATGTGCATATGACATGGCGTTCTGTGTCTAGAATACACTACATCTATCTATCATACCATGTTCTTACATCAAAGTACTGCTGTTGTGTATCCCGCATCAGTCACTCATGATTGGACGCTTTTAACATGGCAGTTTGATAGTGGTTGCATCTTGCATTGATTTCTACGTTGTACTGCTTCTAATTTTTCGAATTGCCACTTATGACAAGACACTTTTAACTTGGCAGAGTAATATTGGTTGCATCTTTCATATGGTGTCTAGCTTGCATTACTTCTATTTTCTTGAAAATACTTCTGCTTAGTTTACACATCGTAGCTGTGAATATGTCATGTCATCCTGTTTTTCTTACATATTCCATCCTCATACGGTTGTCTTACATCAAAGTATTGCTTATCTGTATCATGCATCAATGAGTTCTGAAGAGCAATTTTATTCTTTTGTGTTGTGGGTACGGCTTGACATGGCAAAGTCAAAAAAGAGCAAGGAAAATAATATAGTAGGGAGTGGTGTTACTCGTCGGGTGAAACAGAAAAGGATCTGCCGTCCAGATTCTGCTGGTACTTATAGTGCAGTAGAAGGTCCAAGTCCACCGGCTAAATCTACAAACACAGTATCACCTGCTCCACCAGCTGCAGCATCCGCTTCAACTGTACCAGCATCTCAACGAGTTACTCGTTCGTTTGCTCCGGAACTGGCCAGTTCCCAAGATGCCTTCACACCTAACACTACTTTTGAAGCACTTCTGACACAACAGGACTTGGCAAGATCAGATGAACCTCATGAGCATCAACACCAAGACGGTACATGACCGAGTCAAGTTGCAGTTGCATGCTCCTTTATATGTACTCTCACAGTTTGATGTACACTAACACTTTCCATATTCGTTGTTGAACTAGCACCATGGCACAAGCGGAAACAGACATCAAGGATAATTCTTGACAGATTAACAAAATCTAAAGGAGGAAGAATGGAGATCCATTTTGAGGCAGGTTTAAAAAGGCCACGTGATGCTACAGAGTCAGCCAAGTTAGTATCAGAGGCAGCCGTTGCCGTTAGGTGTCATGCACGTATCCTCCCAACGTGGATCCAGTACAGGAATGAGAAAGGCAATACCCAGTTTAACACCTTCCTTGACCATTTATCCGTAAGTAATGTTATTCATCACAATTAGTAATATTGTCTTGCTCTGTCCCATACTTTCTAGCTTCCTCCTAGTAAGACTCACATTCTTTTTTCAACAGATTAGGTTCAAGTTGGATCCGAAAGATGATGCAACTAAACAAGCATGCACTCATGTTTTTCATTCTGCTCTGCGACAGTATCGGTACCACCTTAGAAAATATCACTTTGAAGGCAAGGCTAACAATGAAATCACCCAACCATCTCCAGTGGAATATATTACAGATGAAGACTAGACAGCCCTCATTAAACACTCGTCTGATCCAAAGTATCAGGTAGGCTATATGTATTTGATCAGACCACATATTGAACTTGTATTTATGTATGTGCCTTACAAGTGTATCTTCTTCTAGGCTAACTGTTTGAACAACAAGACCAACCGTTCTAAAGTGAAATTCCAACAGACAACAAGATCTTGTAGCTATATTGCACACTGCGAGGCTCTTGTAAATAGCTGCTACTTCCTTATTTTTTCGGTGCCATATTATCATATCTATATTGACTTGTTCCAAATACAGAGGAAAGCATGTGCTGACCAAAAAGAACCTGAACCGAATGAAGTGCAAATCTTCAAGGATTGCCACACCAGCAAGATGAAGGGCATGAGCACACCAGTTCAAGCCGTTGTTGTAAGTCCTTACTCCTCCTGCCTTTGAACTGATTGGTACTGTGATGTGTTCATGTAACACCCCGGATGTAACTTTCCATATTTGTAACTCCAACTCTTGCCATTTTCGGCTATGTGTTATGATATTCCCTTCGTGGTCGGGTTTTATCTTTCGTTTTGCATTTTGTCAATGTCATGCATTTCATATCATGTCATCATGTGCATTGCATTTGCATACGTGTTCGCCTCATGCATCCGAGCATTTTCCCCGTTGTCCGTTTTGCAATCCGGCGCTCCCATCTCCTCCGGCGCACCCCTCTTGTTTTCTTTCGTGAGCGGGTGTCAAACATTCTCGGAATGGACCGAGGCTTGTCAAGAGGCCTTGGTATACCACCGGTCAAGTTTCGTTCCATTTGGAGGTCGTTTGGTACTCCAACGGTTAACCGGGCAACCGCAAAGTCCATCTGTGTGTTGCAGCAAAACCCCCCTCAAAACCAGCCCAAAACACCTCTAAGTCACTTCCATACTCTAGGTCGTTCGATCACGATCGTGTGGGCGAAAACCGCACCTCATTTGGAGCCTCCTAGCTCCCTCTACCTATATATTTGCATCCCTCCCGAAATTTCTCACAGATGAAACCCTAGCAAATTCCCCGCCGCCACCGGACGTGTCCGGCCCGAGCCGGACAGGTCGCGCCATCGCCTCCAGCCACCCACGGGCTGCCACGTGGCCCACGCCACCCGCGGCCCGCCGGGCCCGTACGCCGGCCCGCGCCGCCCGTGCCTCCGCCGCGCCTCCTCCTCGCCCCGCGCCGCCGCCGCCCTCCGCCGCGGTCGCCGCCGCCCTCCGCCGTGCCCGCCGGCGCCCGCGTCGCCTCCGCCGCCGCCGTTCCCGCGCGCCGCCGCCACAGCTCGCCGTCGCCGCGCCCTTCTTCCTCCTCCCCACCGGCGCCTCCCCGCGCTTCCTCCGGCCCCGGCGCCTCGAGCTCCGGCCGGCGAGCTCCAGTCCGAGCCAGATCCGATCGGGTCGTCCCAGTATTTTTACAGAATATTGCCATGTTCATTGCATCGTAACTCTCTGCATATAGCTCCGTTTCACGTGTGTAATATATCAAAATGTTCGTATCGTGATGCTCTACATTTTGTTCAGTTGCACCATGTTCATTTGAGTCCATCTTGATGCCCAAATCTCTGGTGCAAGAATGCTACTTGCTGTTATCTGCTGTTACTTAGCAGAACTTGGAGATTTGTTATTTTTGTATCATTTAATCTGTACATCTTATGGGCATGAGCTCTATATGTGTTTTGTTGTATACCATGCCACCTTTCCAGAGGTGTATGTCCTGTATTTTTGTGATCTCTGTGGTGACTAGCACAAGCATGCAAACTAGGCCCCGTAATGTTTCTGATTTCAGGGACTTAGTAATTTCTCTTAAGTCTGTTACTTCTGTTATTTTGTTGCCATGTAAACTTAATGCTACAGAGAGATCCATGCATATTTTGGATATGTTCAGTAATGATGTTTTGTAGATATTGTTGTAATTGATCCATTCCTGCACTTGTTTGCAATTATGGAGTGCCATAGTATGACTCAATCTTGCTCTACTTTTGCAATAAAATATTTTTGGCAGATTCTTAACATGATATTCAATTTTGCCAAGCTTGTTGTAGTTGATCCATACATTCTATGCTTTTGTTCTTGCCATAGATAGCTTCATAAACATGCCATCTTGCTGTAGGTATGATTGTTTTGTCATGAATTGCTTTGTGGTAAGTGCATCAAGCTCACAAAGATGCCTGCATATTATTGTTTCTGCCATGCTCTGTTTTCTGCCAAGTCTGGAACCTGTTAACGAAACTTGCTATGTTTGCATGGTTGCCATCATATCTTATGGTCCTTTTTGGCTTATGGTCAGTAAGGGACTTTTGTCATATGCATTTAGTAGAATACTGCCAATCCTTGTTTTGCCATGTTAGACTCCTGTAGCATGTTGATTTCATGCTCTGAACATTGCTACCTGATGCTGTTTCAGGCATGTCCAGTAATTTCACCGAGTCTGTGAATCTGTTATCTTTTGCACTTTTGCCATGCTTGTTTGAGCTTGTTATGTTGTGATCTAGCAGTAGCTCAGTGTTCATCTTTTGTCAAGCATCTCCTGTAGATTGCTGACATATGCTTTGTTGCTATGTTGGAGTGTTGTAGCATTGTTACTTGTTGCATTCTAAGTGCTATCATGCTATTAATCGCAGATTCGTGTCATTCTTGTTTTGTTTGCCATTTGCAAACCGTGCATCCGTTTCCGGTGATCTTTATATCGATTTCGACCGAAATCATCTCATCTTTCCAGTGGCATGCTTGGTTTGCCAAGTTACTGCCTTGTTCATCATTTTCCTCCCGGAGCACGCATACGCATCGCATATCATATCTTGTATATCATTCATGTATTGCATCATATTGCTTGTGCATTTCTCATGGTTGATTGTGGTTCCGTTTGTTTGTGTTCTTGTTTGGGTAGAGCCAGGAGACGAGTTCGTGAACGAGGAACCTGTTGAGTACGCTTACGAGGATCAAGCTTTCGACAACTCTGAGAACCTTGCAGGCAAGATGACCACCCCTCGAAATCACTTCTATCTTTGCTTTGCTAGTTGTTCGTTCTATTGCCATGCTGCGCTACCTATCATTTGCTATATCATGCCTCCCATATTGCCATGTCAGCCTCTAACCATCCTTTCCTAGCAAACCGTTGTTTGGCTAAGTTACCGCTTTTGCTCAGCCCTTCTTATAGCGTTGCTAGTTGCAGGTGAAGTTGAAGTTTGTTCCATGTTGGAACATGGATATTGTTGGGATATCACAATATATCTTATTTAATTAATGCATCTATATATTTGGTAAAGGGTGGAAGGCTCGGCCTTATGCCTGGTGTTTTGTTCCACTCTTGCCGCCCTAGTTTCTGTCATACTGGTATTATGTTCCTTGAGTTTGCGTTCCTTACGCGGTTGGGTGATTTATGGGACCCCCTTGACAGTTCGCCTTGAATAAAACTCCTCCAGCAAGGCCCAACTTTGGTTTTACCATTTGCCACCTAAGCCTTTTCCCCCAGGTTTTCGCGAGCCCGAGGGTCATCTTTATTTGAACCCCGGGCCAGTGCTCCTCTGAGTATTGGTCCAACCTGTCAGTCGCTGGTGGCCACCAGGGGCAACTCTAGGCTCGCCTATCGGAAGCTTGGACAATCCGGTGTGCCCTAAGAACGAGATATGTGCAGCTCCTATCAGGATTTGTCGGCACATTCGGGTGGCTTTGCTGGTCTTGTTTTACCATTGTCGAAATGTCTTGTAAACCGGGATTCCGAGACTGATCGGGTCTTTCCGGGAGAAGGTTTATCCTTCGTTGACCGTGAGAGCTTATGATGGGCTAAGTTGGGACATCCCTGCAGGGTAATATCTTTCGAAAGTCGTGCCCGCAGTTATGAGGCAGATGGGAATTTGTTAATGTCCGGTTGTAGAGAACTTGTCACTTGACCCATTTAAAATACATCAACGGTGTGTGTAGCCGTGATGGTCTCTTCTCGGCGGAGTCCGGGAAGTGAACATGGTTTGAGTTATGAATGACGTAAGTAGGAGTTCAGGATCACTTCTTGGTCATTACTAGATGACGACCATTTCCGTTGCTTCTCTTCTCGCTCTCATTTGCGTATGTTAGCCACCATATATGCTTAGTGCCTGCTGCAGCTCCACCTCATTACACCATCATTTCCTATAAGCTTAAATAGTCTTGATCTCGCGGGTGTGAGATTGCTGAGTCCTCGTGACTCACAGATTCTACCAAAACAGTTGCAGGTGCCGACGATGCCAGTGCAGATGATGGGATCGATCTCAAGTGGGAGTTCGACGAGGAACGTGGTCATTACTATGTGTCTTTTCCTGATGATCAGTAGTGGAGCCCAGTTGGGACGATCGGGGATCTAGCATTTGGGGTTATCTTATTTTCATTTGGATCTTGACCGTAGCCGGTCTATGTGTGTATTTTGGATGATGTATGAATTATATTTATGTATTGTGTGAAGTGGCGATTGTAAGCCAACTCTTTATCCCATTCTTGTTCATTACATGGGATTGTGTGAAGATGACCCTTCTTGCGACAAAACCACAATGCGGTTATGCCTCTAAGTCGTGCCTCGACACGTGGGAGATATAGCCGCATCGTGGGCATTACAGTTCATTTAACTACTTGGTTTGCAGCCAATGTCAGTTACTCTGTTCACTTTTATACACAGTTGTCTTAACGTATCATTTCACCTTACATGGTTTAAAAGAGATGAAGGATATTCTTTTGGTCTTGATCTGTAATCTAGTTGTTATGTTCACGTGCGCACACAATGATAAAATAGCCTGTTTGTTTTATATCTGTTTGCCCATGATATGAATGATGTCATACTATGTTCATCCTACTTTAAACCATGTCTCTTTATCCTTAGATGTCAACGAATGTGAGGAAATAGACAATACAGTAGGGATGCTACATGGACATATGTTCCGAAAGTGATTTTATTATGTAGTTGGCACTACAATACATGTTAATGTATTACATTAGTTCACCAAAATAAGTTATGTATAAACGTGTAACCTACTTTGTTTGTTTTTGTCTCATTAGTAACTTATCTGGTACACTAATATCTACAAGCTCAAACTTTCAGGAAGCTATGGAGCAAATGATTGAACAGCCACAACCACCTGAAGGTGACGAGGCTACCACAGGCACAATGTCACCTCTTGCTGCAGTGCGTCAGTATCTCTCCACTAACAGTGCAAAAAGCACCTTCCTGCATAATTCTGGGTTGGTTGTCAAGGTAACCTCGTCCAAATCGCCTACTGAACAAAATCTTCCTGCTAGACAGAGTGATATATCTGTGCTCCACACACAAGTCCAATCCCTAATGGACGTCGTTTTGGAAACAAGAATAGTGGTTGACAAATGTCGTCAAGATATGAATGGTTTTTAAACCAGACTATCAGACATTCGCTTCGTTGTTCAAGAGCAATGGCGGAAAAAGGTGAAGATCGTGCTGCTCCATCAGATTCTACAGCCTGAAACATTAGCACTCAGGTCAAATGATCTGTGCTTCTATACATCTGATGGTGCTTTTATCTGCAAGGACTGTAAACTTTATGCCAACAGGCCTTTTGTTGGATGGTTGGAATTTATTTTGTTGTGATATAGCATTTATGATGCTGCCAAAGGCTGCAATAATTACGACGCTATTTTTGTATAGTGTAGGTTTATCTTAGTAATGTATTCGGCCGAAAGCTTCGTAGGAACCCAACATGCCAACATACGTCGGGCCCATTCCAATTGGGCTAAAAACGATTATGGGCCGAAATTTGCATGCAGCCCACTAAAAATATTTGGGCCTAAATCAGCATAAGCTTTCATATTTTTCTGGTAGGCCTGTGCCCATAGTGGGCCTTTAACAGGCCTAAACATAATTTGGGCCCTCAGTAACAATAGGCCGTTTACAGGTGTAAATATCTCGAGCCCATAAAAAACATGGCCTTTAATAGACCTAAAGTGAGTTGGGCCCTGATTGTGCCAAATAACCCACTGGTCTTAGCAGGCCGAAATGGTGGCCCATTTACGATGCAGATCTTTCACAGGCCGAAATTCGGACGGGCCGTAAATGCGCCGACCTAGTACACGGGCCTTTAACAGGCCGGAAGTTCAGTCGGGCTAGATTATCGTCATTTTTATATGGGCCGTTAATGGTCCCGATGTGACGTTGGGCCACATATGGCCCATGGATTTCGTCTGACGTTAACAGGCCGAAAGTGGCCCAAATCTATAGTGGGCCTCTAATAGGCCGAATGTCAGACATGGCCGAATATGACCCAAATCCTTCACGGTCGTTTATGGGCCGAAAGTTTCAATGGCATGTAAATGGGCCCAAATGAAGCAGGACCTTTAACAGGCCGGATATACACCGGGCCGTAATTCGGCCCATATACTTAGCGGACTGTTAACGGGCCAGAAGTGACCATGGGCCACGATGATGACAAGTTTAGGACAGGCCGTTGACGGGCCGATTTGACACTAGCCGTACGGGCCTTAACTGAGAATGTTGGGCCTTTAGTGTTGGAAATATGCCCTAGAGGCAATAATAAATGGTTATTATTATATTTCCTTGTTCATGATAATTGTCTATTGTTCATGCTATAATTGTGTTATCCGGAAATCGTAATACATGTGTGAATACATAGACCACAACGTGTCCCTAGTAAGCCTCTAGTTGACTAGCTCGTTGATCAACAGATAGTCATGGTTTCCTGACTATGGACATTGGATGTCATTGATAACGGGATCACATCATTAGGAGAATGATGTGATGGACAAGACCCAATCCTAAGCATAGCACAAAAGATCGTGTAGTTCGTTTGCTAGAGCTTTTCCAATGTCAAGTATCATTTCCTTAGACCATGAGATCGTGCAACTCCCGGATACCGTAGGAGTGCTTTGGGTGTACCAAACGTCACAACGTAACTGGGTGACTATAAAGGTGCACTACGGGTATCTCCGAAAGTGTTTGTTGAGTTGGCACGGATCGAGACTGGGATTTGTCACTCCGTATGACGGAGAGGTATCTCTGGGCCCACTCGGTAATGCATCATCATAATGAGCTCAATGTGACTAAGGAGTTAGCCACGGGATCATGCATTACGGTACGAGTAAAGTGACTTGCCGGTAACGAGATTGAACAAGGTATTGGGATACCGACGATCGAATCTCGGGCAAGTAACATACCGATTGAAAAAGGGAATTGTATACGGGATTGATTGAATCCTCGACATCGTGGTTCATCCGATGAGATCATCGTGGAAAATGTGGGAGCCAACATGGGTATCCAGATCCCGCTGTAGGTTATTGACCAGAGAGGCGTCTCGGTCATGTCTGCATGTCTCCCGAACCCGTAGGGTCTACACACTTAAGGTTCGGTGACGCTAGGGTTGTAGAGATATTAGTATGCGGAAACCCGAAAGTTGTTCGGAGTCCCGGATGAGATCCCGGACATCACGAGGAGTTCCGGAATGGTCCGGAGGTGAAGAATTATATATAGGAAGTCCAGTTTCGGCCACCGGGAAAGTTTTGGGGGTTATTGGTATTGTACCGGAGCCACCGAAAGGGTCCCGGGGGTCCACCGGGTGGGGCAACCTATCCCGGAGGTCCCCATGGGCTGAAGTGGGAAGGGAACCAGCCCTTAGTGGGCTGGGGCGCCCCCCCTTGGGCCTCCCCCTGCGCCTAGGGTTGGAAACCCTAGGGGTGGGGGGCGCCCCACTTGCCTTGGGGGGCAAGCCACCCCCTTGGCCGCCCACCCCCCCCCCCAGGACCCCTATAAATAGTGGGGGAGGGAGGGCAGCAGGACCACAGCCCCTGGTGCCTCCCTCTCCCCCTGCAACACCTCTCCCTCCCGCTTGTGCTTGGCGAAGCCCTGCCGGGATCCCCGCTACTTCCACCACCACGCCGTCGTGCTGCTGGATCTCCATCAACCTCTCCTTCCCCCTTGCTGGATCAAGAAGGAGGAGACGTCGCTACTCCGTACGTGTGTTGAACGCGGAGGTGTCGTCCGTTCGGCACTCGGTCATCGGTAATTTGGATCACGGCGAGTACGACTCCATCAACCCCGTTTACTTGAACGCTTCCGCTCGCGATCTACAAGGGTATGTAGCTGCACTCCTTTCCCCTCGTTGCTAGTATACTCCATAGATGGATCTTGGTGATGCGTAGGAAATTTTAAAATTCTGCTACGATCCCCAACAGTGGCATCATGAGCCAGGCCTATGCGTAGTTACTATGCACGAGTAGAACACAAAGCAGTTGTGGGCGTAGATGTTGTCAATTTTTCTTGCCACTACTAGTCTTATCTTGTTTCGGCGGTATTGTGGGATGAAGCGTCCCGGACCGACCTTACACGTACGCTTACGTGAGACAGGTTCCACCGACTGACATGCACTAGTTGCATAAGGTGGCTAGCGGGTGTCTGTCTCTCCCACTTTAGTTGGAACGGATTCGATGAAAAGGGTCCTTATGAAGGGTAAATAGAAATTGGCATATCACGTTGTGGTTTTACGTAGGTAAGAAACGTTCTTGCTAGAAACCTATAGAAGCCACGTAAAAACTTGCAACAACAATTAGAGGACGTCTAACTTGTTTTTGCAGCATGTGCTTTGTGATGTGATATGGCCAAAAGGATGTGATGAATGAGATATATGTGATGTATGAGATTGATCATATTCTTGTAATAGGAATCACGACTTGCATGTCGATGAGTATGACAACCGGCAGGAGCCATAGGAGTTGTCTTTATTTTTTGTATGACCTGCGTGTCATTGTATAACGCCATGTAAATTACTTTACTTTATTGCTAAACGCGTTAGCCATAGAAGTAGAAGTAATCGTTGGCGTGACAACTTCATGAAGACACGATGATGGAGATCATGGTGTCATGCCGGTGACGAAGATGATCATGGCGCCCCGAAGATGGAGATCAAAGGAGCAAAATGATATTGGCCATATCATGTCACTATTTGATTACATGTGATGTTTATCATGTTTTGCATCTTATTTGCTTAGAATGACGGTAGTAAGTAAGATGATCCCTTATAATAATTTCAAGAAAGTGTTCCCCCTAACTGTGCACCGTTGCGAAGGTTCGTTGTTTCGAAGCACCACGTGATGATCGGGTGTGATAGATTCTAACGTTCGCATACAACGGGTGTTGACGAGCCTAGCATGTACAGACATGGCCTCGGAACACACGCAATACACTTAGGTTGACTTGACAAGCCTAGCATGTACAGACATGGCCTCGGAACACGGAAGACCGAAAGGTTGAGCATGAGTCGTATAGAAGATACGATCAACATGGAGATGTTCACCGATCTTGACTAGTCCGTCTCACGTGATGATCGGACACGGCCTAGTTAACTCGGATCATGTTTCACTTAGATGACTAGAGGGATGTCTATCTGAGTGGGAGTTCATTGAATAATTTGATTAGATGAACTTAATTATCATGAACTTAGTCTAAAATCTTTACAATATGTCTTGTAGATCAAATGGCCCACGTTGTCCTCAACTTCAATGCGTTCCTAGAGAAAACCAAGCTGAAAGATGATGGCCGCAACTATACGGACTGGGTCCGGAACCTGAGGATCATCCTCATAGCTGCCAAGAAAGATTATGTCTTAGAAGCACCGCTAGGTGAAGCACCCATCCCAGAGAACCAAGACGTTATGAACGCTTGGCAATCACGTGCTGATGATTACTCCCTCGTTCAGTGCGGAATGCTTTACAGCTTGGAACCGGGGCTCCAAAAGCGTTTTGAGAAACATGGAGCATATGAGATGTTCGAAGAGATAAAAATGGTTTTCCAAGCTCATGCCCGGGTCGAGAGATATGAAGTCTCCGACAATTTCTTCAGCTGTAAAATGGAGGAAAATAGTTCTGTTAGTGAGCACATACTCAGAATGTCTGGGTTACACAACCGCTTGTCTCAGCTGGGAGTTAATCTCCCGGATGATGCGGTCATTGATAGAATCCTTTAGTCGCTTCCACCGAGCTACAAGAGCTTTGTGATGAACTTCAATATGCAGGGGATGGAAAAGACCATTCCTGAGGTATATTCAATGCTGAAATCAGCGGAGGTGGAGATCAAAAACGAACATCAAGTGTTGATGGTGAATAAAACCACTAAGTTCAAGAAAGGCAAGGGTAAGAAGAACTTCAAGAAGGACGGCAAGGGAGTTGCCGCGCCCGGTAAGCCAGTTGCCGGGAAGAAGTCAAAGAATGGACCCAAGCCTGAGACTGAGTGCTTTTATTGCAAGGGAAGTGGTCACTGGAAGCGGAACTGCCCCAAATACTTAGCGGACAAGAAGGCCGGCAACACCAAAGGTATATGTGATATACATGTAATTGATGTGTACCTTACCAGTACTCGTAGTAGCTCCTGGGTATTTGATACCGGTGCGGTTGCTCATATTTGTAACTCAAAACAGGAGCTGCGGAATAAGCGGAGACTGGCGAAGGACGAGGTGACGACGCGCGTCGGGAATGGTTCCAAGGTTGATGTGATCGCCGTCGGCACGCTACCTCTGCATTTACCTACGGGATTAGTTTTAAACCTCAATAATTGTTATTTAGTGCCAGCTTTGAGCACGAACATTGTATCTGGATCTCGTTTAATGCGAGATGGCTACTCATTTAAATCCGAGAATAATGGTTGTTCTATTTATATGAGAGATATGTTTTATGGTCATGCCCCATTGGTCAATGGTTTATTCTTAAGGAATCTCGAACGTCATGTTACACATATTCATAGTGTGAATACCAAAAGATGTAAAGTTGATAACGATAGTCCCACATACTTGTGGCACTGCCGCCTTGGTCACATTGGTGTCAAGCGCATGAAGAAGCTCCATGCAGATGGACTTTTGGAGTCTCTTGATTACGAATCATTTGACACGTGCGAACCATGCCTCATGGGTAAGATGACCAAGACTCCGTTCTCCGGAACAATGGAGCGAGCAACCAACTTATTGGAAATCATACATACCGATGTGTGCGGTCCAATGAGTGTTGAGGCTCGCGGAGGATATCGTTATGTTCTCACTCTCACTGATGATTTAAGTAGATATGGGTATGTCTACCTAATGAAACACAAGTCTGAAACCTTTGAAAAGTTCAAGGAATTTCAGAGTGAGGTTGAGAATCAACGTGACAGGAAAATAAAGTTCCTGCGATCAGATCGTGGAGGAGAATATTTAAGTCACGAATTTGGCACACACTTAAGGAAATGTGGAATCGTTTCACAACTCACGCCGCCTGGAACACCTCAGCGAAATGGTGTGTCCGAACGTCGTAATCGCACTCTATTGGATATGGTGCGATCTATGATGTCTCTTACCGATCTACCGCTCTCATTTTGGGGCTATGCTTTAAAGACTGCCGCATTCACTTTAAATAGGGCTCCGTCGAAATCCGTTGAGACGACACCGTATGAATTATGGTTTGGGAAGAAACCTAAGCTGTCGTTTCTAAAAGTTTGGGGATGCGATGCTTATGTCAAGAAACTTCAACCTGAAAAGCTTGAACCCAAGTCGAAAAAATGCGTCTTCATAGGATACCCTAAGGAAACCATTGGGTATACCTTCTACCTCAGATCCGAAGGCAAGATCTTTGTTGCCAAGAACGGGTCCTTTCTGGAGAAAGAGTTTCTCTGGAAAGAATTAAGTGGGAGGAAAGTGGAACTTGATGAGGTGATAGTCACCCCTTCCGAACCGGAAAGTAGCACAGCGCGGGAAGATGTTCCTGTGGTGCCTACACCGACTGGGGAGGAAGTTAATGATGATGATCATGAATCTTCGGATCAAGTTACTGCTGAACTTCGTAGGTCCACAAGGACACGTTCCGCACCAGAGTGGTACGGCAACCCTGTCCTGGAAATCATGTTGTTAGACAACGGTGAACCTTCGAACTATGAAGAAGCGATGGCGGGCCCGGATTCCGACAAATGGCTAGAAGCCATGAAATCTGAGATAGGATCCATGTATGAAAACGAAGTATGGACTTTGACTGACTTGCCCGATGATCGGCGAGCCATAGAAAATAAATGGATCTTTAAGAAGAAGACAGACGCGGATGGTAATGTGACCATCTATAAGGCTCGACTTGTCGCTAAGGGTTATCAACAAGTTCAAGGGGTTGACTACAATGAGACTTTCTCACCCGTAGCGAAGCTGAAGTCCGTCCGAATCATGTTAGCAATTGCCACATTCTATGATTATGAGATATGGCAAATGGACGTCAAAACGGCATTCCTTGACGGCTTTCTTAAGGAAGAGTTGTATATGATGCAGCCGGAAGGTTTTGTCGATCCTAAGAATGCTAACAAGGTATGCAAGCTCCAGCGCTCCATCTATGGGCTGGTGCAAGCATCTCGGAGTTGGAACATTCATTTTGATGAGATGATCAAAGCGTTTGGGTTTACACAGACTTATGGAGAAGCCTGTGTTTACAAGAAAGTGAGTGGGAGCTCTGTAGCATTTCTCATATTATATGTGGATGACATACTATTGATGGGAAATGATATAGAATTCTTGGAAAGTATAAAGGCCTATTTGAATAAGTGTTTTCAATGAAGGACCTTGGAGAAGCTGCTTATATATTAGGCATCAAGATCTATAGAGATAGATCAAGACGCCTCATTGGTCTTTCACAGAGTACGTACCTTGACAAGATATTGAAGAATTCAATATGGATCAGTCCAAGAAGGGGTTCTTGCATGTATTGCAAGGTGTGCAATTGAGCACGGCTCAATGCCCGACCAGGGCAGAAGATAGAGAAAAGATGAGTGTCATCCCCTATGCCTCGGCCATAGGGTCTATTATGTATGCCATGCTGTGTACCAGACCTGATGCAAACCTTGCCGTAAGTTTGGTAGGAAGGTACCAAAGTAATCCCGGCATGGAACACTGGACAGCGGTCAAGAATATCCTGAAGTACCTGAAGAGGACTATGGATATGTTTCTCGTTTATGGAGGTGACGAGGAGCTCGTCGTAAAGGGTTACGTCGACGCTAGCTTCGACACAGATCTGGATGACTTGAAGTCACAAACCGGATACGTGTATATTTTGAATAGAGGGGCAGTAAGCTGGTGCAGTTGCAAGCAAAGTGTCGTGGCGGGATCTACATGTGAAGCGGAGTACATGGCAGCCTCAGAGACAGCGCAAGAAGCAATCTGGATGAAGGAGTTCATTACCGACCTAGGGGTGATTCCCAATGCGTCGGGCCCGATGACTCTCTTCTGTGACAACACTGGAGCTATTGCCCTTGCCAAGGAGCCCAGGTTTCACAGGAAGACCAGGCATATCAAGCGTCGCTTCAACTCCATTCGTGAAAGTGTTCAAAATGGAGACATAGATATTTGTAAAGTGCATACGGACCTGAATGTAGCGGATCCATTGACTAAACCTCTCCCTAGAGCAAAACATGATCAACACCAGAACTCTATGGGTGTTCGATTCATCACAATGTAACTAGATTATTGACTCTAGTGCAAGTGGGATACTGTTGGAAATATGCCCTAGAGGCAATAATAAATGGTTATTATTATATTTCCTTGTTCATGATAATTGTCTATTGTTCATGCTATAATTGTGTTATCCGGAAATCGTAATACATGTGTGAATACATAGACCACAACGTGTCCCTAGTAAGCCTCTAGTTGACTAGCTCGTTGATCAACAGATAGTCATGGTTTCCTGACTATGGACATTGGATGTCATTGATAACGGGATCACATCATTAGGAGAATGATGTGATGGACAAGACCCAACTTAAGCATAGCACAAAAGATCGTGTAGTTCGTTTGCTAGAGCTTTTCCAATGTCAAGTATCATTTCCTTAGACCATGAGATCGTGCAACTCCCGGATACCGTAGGAGTGCTTTGGGTGTACCAAACGTCACAACGTAACTGGGTGACTATAAAGGTGCACTACGGGTATCTCCAAAAGTGTCTGTTGAGTTGGCACGGATCGAGACTGGGATTTGTCACTCCATATGACGGAGAGGTATCTCTGGGCCCACTCGGTAATGCATCATCATAATGAGCTCAATGTGACTAAGGAGTTAGCCACGGGATCATGCATTACGGTACGAGTAAAGTGACTTGCCGGTAACGAGATTGAACAAGGTATTGGGATACCGACGATCGAATCTTGGGCAAGTAACATACCGATTGACAAAGGGAATTGTATACGGGATTGATTGAATCCTTGACATCGTGGTTCATCCGATGAGATCATCGTGGAACATGTGGGAGCCAACATGGGTATCCAGATCCCGCTGTTGGTTATTGGCCGGAGAGGCGTCTCGGTCATGTCTGCATGTCTCCCGAATGTTGGAAATATGCCCTAGAGGCAATAATAAATGGTTATTGTTATATTTCTTTGTTCATGGTAATTGTCTATTATTCATGCTATAATTGTATTGTCCGGAAATCGTAATACATGTGTGAATACATAGACCACAACCTGTCCCTAGTAAGCCTCTAGTTGACTAGCTCGTTGATCAACAGATAGTCATGGTTTCCTGACTATGGACATTGGATGTCATTGATAACGGGATCACATCATTAGGAGAATGATGTGATGGACAAGACCCAACTTAAGCATAGCATAAAAGATCGTGTAGTTTCGTTTGCTAGAGCTTTTCCAATGTCAAGTATCTTTTCCTTAGACCATGAGATCGTGCAACTCCCGGATACCGTAGGAGTGCTTTGGGTGTGCCAAACGTCACAACGTAACTGGGTGACTATAAAGGTGCATTATGGGTATCTCCGAAAGTGTTTGTTGGGTTGGCACGGTTCGAGACTGGGATTTGTCACTCCGTGTGACGGAGAGGTATCTCTGGGCCCACTCGGTAATGCATCGTCATAATGAGCTCAATGTGACTAAGGCATTAGTCACGGGATCATGCATTGCGGTACGAGTAAAGAGACTTGCCGGTAACGAGATTGAACAAGGTATTGGGATACCGACGATCGAGTCTCTGGCAAGTAACATACCGATTGACAAAGGGAATTGCATACGGATTGATTGAATCCTCGACACCGTGGTTCATCCGGTGAGATCATCGTGGAGCATGTGGGAGCCAACATGGGTATCCAGATCCCGCTGTTGGTTATTGACCGGAGAGGCGTCTCGGTCATGTCTGCATGTCTCCCGAACCCGTAGGGTCTACACACTTAAGGTCCGGTGACGCTAGGTTTGTAGAGATATATGTATGCGGAAACCCGAAAGTTTTTCGGAGTCCCGGATGAGATCCCGGACGTCACGAGAGGTTCCGGAATGGTCCGGAGGTAAAGATTTATATATGGGAAGTCTTATTTTGGTCGCCGGAAAAGTTTCACGCTTTATCGGTATTGTACCGGGAGTGCCGAAAGGGGTCCGGGGGTCCACCCGCCCCGGGGGCCACATGGGCTGTAAGGGGTGCGCCTTGGCCTATATGGGCCAAGGGCACCAGCCCCAAGAGGCCCATGCGCAAGAGATAAGAAAAAAAAAGGGAGAGTCCTAAAGGGGGAACGCACCTCCGAGGTGCCTTGGGGGGGAAGGACTCCCCCCTGGCCGCACCCTTCCTTGGAGGAAGGGGCAAGGCTGCGCCCCCCCCCCTCTCCCTTGGCCCTATATATAGTGGGGGAAGGGAGGGCAGCAAGATCACAGCCTTGGGCGCCTCCCTCCTCCCCTGCAACACCTCTCTCTCTCTCGCAGAAGCTCGGCGAAGCCCTGCCGGAGACCCGCTACATCCATCACCACGCCGTCGTGCTGTTGGATCTCCATCAACCTCTCCTCCCCCTTGCTGGATCAAGAAGGAGGAGACGTCGCTGCACCGTACGTGTGTTGAACGCGGAGGTGTCGTACGTTCGGCACTCGGTCATCGGTGATTTGGATCACGGCGAGTACGACTCCGTCATCCACGTTCATTGGAACGCTTCCACTCGCGATCTACAAGGGTATGTAGATCCACTCCTTTCCTCTCATTTCTAGTAGACTCCATAGATGCATCTTGGTGAGCGTAGGAAAATTTTAAATTATGCTACGATTCCCAACAGTGGCATCATGAGCCAGGTCTATGCGTAGTTACTATGCACGAGTAGAACACAAAGTAGTTGTGGGCGTTGAGTTTGCCAATTCTTCTTGCCGCTACTAGTCTTTTCTTGTTTCGGCGGCATTGTAGGATGAAGCGGCCCGGACCGACCTTACACGTACTCTTACGTGAGACAGGTTCCACAGACTGACATGCACTAGATGCATAAGGTGGCTAGCGGGTGTCTGTCTCTCCTACTTTAGTCGGAACGGATTCGATGAAAAGGGTCCTTATGAAGGGTAAATAGAAATTGGCAAATCACGTTGTGGTCATACGTAGGTAAGAAATGTTCTTGCTAGAAACCTACAAACCACGTAAAAAACTTGCAACAACAATTAGAGGACGTCTAACTTGTTTTTGCAGCAAGTGCTATGTGATGTGATATGGCCAGAAGATGTGATGAATGATATATGTGATGTATGAGATTGATCATATTCTTGTAATAGGAATCACGACTTGCATGTCGATGAGTATGACAACCGGCAGGAGCCATAGGAGTTATCTTTATTATTTTGCATGACCTACGAGTCATTGAATAACGCCATGTAAATTACTTTACTTTGTTGCTAAACGAGTTGGCCATACGAGTAGAAGTAATCGTTGGCGTGACAACTTCATGAAGACACAATGATGGAGATCATGATGATGGAGATCATGGTGTCATGCCGGTGACAAAGATGATCATGGTGCCCCGAAGATGGAGATCAAAGGAGCATGATGATATTGGCCATATCATGTCACTATTTGATTGCATGTGATGTTTATCATGTTTTTGCATCTTATTTGCTTAGAACGACGGTAGCAAGTAGGATGATCCCTTATAATAATTTCAAGAAAGTGTTCACCCTAACTGTGCACCGTTGCGAAGGTTCGTCGTTTCGAAGCACCACGTGATGATCGGGTGTGATAGATTCTTACGTTCGAATACAACGGGTGTTGACGAGCCTAGCATGTACAGACATGGCCTCGGAACACACGCAATACACTTAGGTTGACTTGACGAGCCTAGCATGTACAGACATGGCCTCGGAACACGGAGGACCGAAAGGTCGAGCATGAGTCGTATAGAAGATACGATCAACATGGAGATGTTCACCGATCTTGACTAGTCCGTCTCACGTGATGATCGGACACGGCCTAGTTGAACTCGGATCATGTTTCACTTAGATGACTAGAGGGATGTCTATCTGAGTGGGAGTTCATAATCAGATGAACTTCATTATCATGAACATAGTCAAAAAGTATTTGCAAATTATGTCATGGCTTGCGCTTTAGTTCTACTGGTTAAGATATGTTCCTAGAGAAAATTTAGTTGAAAGTTGGTAGTAGCAATTATGCGGACTGGGTCCGTAAACTGAGGATTGTCCTCATTGCTGCACAGAAGGCTTATGTCCTTAATGCACCGCTCGGTGTGCTGAACCTCAGCGTCGTCTGTAGATGTTACAAAACATCTGACATACACGTTTTGATAACTACGTGATAGTTCGGTGCGGTTTAGAATTGTGGCACCAAAGACGTTTCTGAAACGTCGCAGAACATGTGAGATGTTCCGAAGACTGAAATTGGGATTTCAGACTAGTGCCCACGTCAAGAGGTATGAGACCTCTGACAAGTTTCTTAAGCCTGCAAACTAAGGGAGAAAAGCTCAATCGTTGAGCGTGTGCTCAGATTGTCTGAGTGCCACAATCGCTTGAATCGAGTGGGAGTTAATCTCCCAGATGAGATAGTGATAGTTCTCCATAGTCACTGCCACCAAGCTAGTAGAGCTTCGTGATGAACTATAACATATCAAGGATAGTTATGATGATCCTTGAGCTATTCGCGATGTTTGACACCGCGAGAGTAGAAATCAAGAAGGAGCATCAATTGTTGATGGTTAGTAAAACCACTAGTTTAAGAAGGGCAAGGGCAAAAGGGATACTTCATGAAACAGCAAGTCGTTTGCTGCTCTAGTGAAGAATCCCAAGGTTGAACCCAAACCCGAGACTAAGTGCTTCTGTAATGAGAGGAACGGTCACTGAAGCAGTACTACCCTAGATACTTGGTAGATGAGAAGGCAGGCAAGGTCGACAAAGTATATTGGATATACGTTATATGAATGTGTACTTTACTAGTACTCCTAGCAGCACCAGGGTATTAGATACTGGTTCGGTTGCTAAGTGTTAGTAACTCGAAATAAAAGCTGCGGAATAAATGGAGACTAGCTAAAGGTGAGATGACGATATGTGTTGGAAGTGTTTCCAAGGTTGATGTGATCAAGCATCGCATGCTCCCTCTACCATCGAGATTTGGTGGTTGCGCTGAACATGATTGGATTATGTTTACCGCAAAACGGTTATTCATTTAAGGAGAATAATGGTTACTCTGTTTATTTGAATAATACCTTCAATGGTCTTGCACCTAAAATGAATCTCGATCGTAGTGATACACATGTTCATGCCAAAAGATATAAGATAGTAATGATAGTACCACATACTTGTGGCACTGCCACTTGAGTCATATTGGTGTAGAACGCATGAAGAAGCTCCATGTAGGTGGATCTTTGGACTCACTCATTTTTGAAAAGATTGAGACATGCGAACCATGTCTATTGGTATATATGCATGAAGAAACTCCATACAGATGGATCGTTTGGACTCACTTGATTATGAATCACTTGAGACATGCAAATCATACCACATGGGCAAGATGACTGAAAGGCCTCGTTTTCAGTGAGATGGAACAAGAGAGCAATTTATTGGAAGTAATACATTTTGATGTATGCAGTCCAATGAATGCTGAGGCATGCAGTGGATATCGTTATGTTCTTACTTCACAGATGATTTGAGTAGATGCTGAGTGTATTTACTTGATGAAACACTAGTCTGAATTATTGAAAGGTTCAAGCAATTTCAGAGTGAAGTTGAAGATCGTCGTGACAAGAGGATAAAATGTCTGTGATATGATCATAGAGATGAGTATCTGAGATACGAGTTTGGCACACAATTGAGACATTGTGGAAAGTGTTTCACAATTAATACCGCCTGGAACACCATAGTGTGATGGTGTGTCCGAACATCATAACTGCACCCTATTGGATATGGTGCATACCATGATGTTTCTTATCAAATTACCACTATCGTTTATGGGTTAGGCATTAGAGACAACCGCATTCACTTTAAAAGGGGCACCACGCAATTCCGTTGAGACGACACCGTTTATAGAAACCTAAGTTGTCGTTTCTTAAAAGTTTGGGGCTGCGATGCTTATGTGAAAAATTTTCAGGCTGATAAGCTCGAACCCAAAGCGGATAAATGCATCTTCATAGAATACCAAAAAACAGTTGGGTATACCTCCTATTTCAGATCTGGAAGCAAAAGTAATTGCTTCTAGAAACGAGTCCTTTCTCGAGGAAAAGTTTCTCTCGAAAGAATTGAGTGGGAGGATGGTGGAGACTTGATAAGGTTATTGAACCGTCGCTTCAACTAGTGTGTAGCAGGGCACAGGAAGTTGTTCCTGTGGCACCTACACCAATTGAAGTGGAAGCTTATGATAGTGATCATGAAACTTCGGATCAAGTCACTACCAAACCTCGTAGGATGACGAGGATGCGCACTACTTCAGAGTAATGCGTGATCCTGTCTTGGAAGTCATGTTGCTAGACAACAATGAACCTACGAGCTATGGAGAAGCGATGGTGGGCCCATATTCCGACGAATGGCTCGAGGCCATGAAATCCGAGATAGAATCCATGTATCAGAACAAAGCATGGACTTTGGTGAACTTGCCCGATGATCGGCAAGCCATTGAGATAAATGGATCTTTAAGAAGAAGACGGACATGGACGGTAATGTTACCGTCTATGAAGCTCGACTTGTGGCAAAGAGTATTTTCACAAGTTCAAGGAGTTGACTACGATGAGTTTTTCTCATCCGTAGCGATGCTTAGGTCCGTCGGAATCATGTTAGCATTAGCTACATTTATGAAATCTGGCAGATGGATGTCAAAACAAGTTTCCTTACCAGTTTTCGTAAGGAAAGGTTGTATGTGATACAATCAGAAAGGTTTTGTCGATCCTAAGGATGCTAAAAGGTATGCTAGCTCCAGCGATCCTTCCATGGATTAGAGCAAGCATCTCGGAGTCAGAATATACGCTTTGATGGAGTGATCAAAGTTTTTGGGTTTATACAAAGTTTGTTAGAAACTTGTATTTACAATAAAGTGAGTGGGAGCGCTACAACATTTCTGATAAGTATATGTGAATGACATATTGTTGATCCGAAATGATGTAAAATTTCTGGAAAGCATAAAGGGTTGTTTGAAAGGAGTTTTTCAAAGGAAGACCTGGATAAAGCTACTTACATATTGGGCATCAAGATCCATAGAGATAGATCAAGACGCCTGATGATACTTTCAAAAGACAGCACACCTTGACATGATTTTGAAAGAGTTCAAAATAGATCAGCAAAGAAGGAGTTCTTGGCTGTGTTACAAGGTATTGAGTGAGACTCAAGACCTGACCACAGCAGAAGATAGAGAAAGGACGAAGGTCGTCCCCTATGCTTTAGACATAGGCTCTATAGTATGCTATGCTGTGTACCGCACATGTAGTGTGCCTTGCCATGAGTTGGTCAAGAGGGTACAATGGTGATCCGGGAAAGGATCTCATGACAGCGGTCGAACTTATCCTTAGCACCTAGTGGATTAAGGAATTTTCTCGATTATGGAGGTGGAAAGGAGTTCGTCGTAAAGGGTTACGTCGATGCGAACTTTGACACTAATCCGGATGACTCTGAGTAGTAAACCGGATTCGTATAGTAGAGCAATTATTTGAAATGGATCCAAATAGCGCGTGGTAGCATCCACAAGATGACATAGATATTCGTAAAGCACACGGCTCTGAAAGGTTCAGACCCGTTGACTAATAACCTCTCTCACAAGCATAACATGACCAAACCAGAACACATTGAGTGATAATCACATAGTGATGTGAACTAGATCGTTGACTCTAGTAAACTCTTTAGATGTTGGTGATGTTAATCACATGGTGATGTGAACTAGATTATTGACTCTAGTGCAAGTGGGAGACTGTTGGAAATATGCCCTAGAGGCAATAATAAATGGTTATTATAATATTTCTTTGTTCATGGTAATTGTCTATTATTCATGCTATAATTGTATTGTCCGGAAATCGTAATACATGTGTGAATACATAGACCACAACCTGTCCCTAGTAAGCCTCTAGTTGACTAGCTCGTTGATCAACAGATAGTCATGGTTTCCTGACTATGGACATTGGATGTCATTGATAACGGGATCACATCATTAGGAGAATGATGTGATGGACAAGACCCAACTTAAGCATAGCATAAAAGATCGTGTAGTTTCGTTTGCTAGAGCTTTTCCAATGTCAAGTATCTTTTCCTTAGACCATGAGATCGTGCAACTCCCGGATACCGTAGGAGTGCTTTGGGTGTGCCAAACGTCACAACGTAACTGGGTGACTATAAAGGTGCATTACGGGTATCTCCGAAAGTGTCTGTTGGGTTGGCACGGATCGAGACTGGGATTTGTCACTCCGTGTGACGGAGAGGTATCTCTGGGCCCACTCGGTAATGCATCATCATAATGAGCTCAATGTGACTAAGGCGTTAGTCACGGGATCATGCATTGCGGTACGAGTAAAGAGACTTGCCGGTAACGAGATTGAACAAGGTATTGGGATACCGACGATCGAGTCTCGGGCAAGTAACATACCGATTGACAAAAAGAATTGCATACGGATTGATTGAATCCTCGACACCGTGGTTCATCCGATGAGATCATCGTGGAGCATGTGGGAGCCAACATGGGTATCCAGATCCCGCTGTTGGTTATTGACCGGAGAGGCGTCTCGGTCATGTCTGCATGTCTCCCGAACCCGTAGGGTCTACACACTTAAGGTCCGGTGACGCTAGGGTTGTAGAGATATATGTATGCGGAAACCCGAAAGTTGTTCGGAGTCCCGGATGAGATCCCGGACGTCACGAGAGGTTCCGGACTGGTCCGGAGGTAAAGATTTATATATGGGAAGTCTTATTTTGGTCGCCGGAAAAGTTTCACGCTTTATCGGTATTGTACCGGGAGTGCCGAAAGGGGTCCGGGGGTCCACCAAGGGGGTCCACCAGCCCCGGGGGGCCACATGGGCTGTAAGGGGTGCGCCTTGGCCTATATGGGCCAAGGGCACCAGCCCCAAGAGGCCCATGCGCAAGAGATAAGAAAAAAAGGGAGAGTCCTAAAGGGGGAAGGCACCTCCGAGGTGCCTTGGGGGGGAAGGACTCCCCCCTGGCCGCACCCTTCCTTGGAGGAAGGGGCAAGGCTGCGCCCCCCCCCTCTCCCTTGGCCCTATATATAGTGGGGGGAAGGGAGGGCAGCAGGACTACAGCCTTGGGCGCCTCCCTCCTCCCCTGCAACACCTCTCTCTCTCTCGCAGAAGCTCGGCGAAGCCCTGCCGGAGACCCGCTACATCCATCACCACGCCGTCGTGCTGTTGGATCTCCATCAACCTCTCCTCCCCCCTTGCTGGATCAAGAAGGAGGAGACGTCGCTGCACCGTACGTGTGTTGAACGCGGAGGTGCCGTACGTTCGGCACTCGGTCATCGGTGATTTGGATCACGGCGAGTACGACTCCGTCATCCACGTTCATTGGAACGCTTCCGCTCGCGATCTACAAGGGTATGTAGATCCACTCCTTTCCTCTCGTTGCTAGTAGACTCCATAGATGCATCTTGGTGAGCATAGGAAAATTTTAAATTATGCTACGATTCCCAACACCGAACCCGTAGGGTCTACACACTTAAGGTTCGGTGACGCTAGGGTTGTAGAGATATTAGTATGCGGAAACCCGAAAGTTGTTCAGAGTCCCGGATGAGATCCCGGACGTCACAAGGAGTTCCAGAATGGTCCGGAGGTGAAGAATTATATATAGGAAGTCCAGTTTCGGCCACCGGGAAAGTTTCGGGGGTTATCGGTATTGTACCGGGGCCACCGGAAGGGTCCTGGGGGTCCACCTGGTGGGGCCACCTATCCCGGAGGGCCCCATGGGCTGAAGTGGGAAGGGAACCAGCCCTTAGTGGTCTGGGGCGTCCTCCCTTGGGCCTCCCCCTGCGCCTAGGGTTGGAAACCCTAGGGGTGGGGGCGCCCCACTTGCCTTGGGGGGCAAGCCACCCCCTTGGCCGCCGCCCCCCCCCCCTCAGATGGGATCTCCAGTGTGGCCGGCGCCCCCCCAGGACCCCTATAAATAGTGGGGGGAGGGAGGGCAGCAGGACCACAGCCCCTGGCGCCTCCCTCTCCCCCTGCAACACCTCTCCCTCCCGCTTGTGCTTGGCGAAGCCCTGCCGGGATCCCCGCTACTTCCACCACCACGCCATCGTGCTGCTGGATCTCCATCAACCTCTCCTTCCCCCTTGCTGGATCAAGAAGGAGGAGACGTCGCTGCTCCGTACGTGTGTTGAACGCGGAGGTGCCGTCCGTTCGGCACTCGGTCATCGGTGATTTGGATCACGGCGAGTACGACTCCATCAACCCCGTTCACTTGAACGCTTCCGCTCGCGATCTACAAGGGTATGTAGATGCACTCCTTTCCCCTTGTTGCTAGTATACTCCATAGATGGATCTTGGTGATGCGTAGGAAATTTTAAAATTCTGCTACGATCCCCAACATTTAGCTGGGCCGCCCATTACGGTCTGCAAAATCTTGTGGGCCTTTAGCTGGGCCGGCCCATTGTGGTCCGCTAAATCTTGTGGGCCGTTAGCTGTGCCAGCCCATTATGGTCTGCAAAATCTTGCGGGCCTTTAGCTGGGCCGGCCCATTATGGTCTGCTAAACTTGTGGGCCTTTAGTTGGGCCGGCCCATTTAAACTTTATGGGCCACTTTTGGGCCCGTCCACGTGTCAACATATCATAGGCCCATCTCGACCGTTGGATGAGTGACACCTGTGCCAACGCGGCGCTGACGCGTGGTTCCGTCGGCCAGTGAGAATTTTACACGTGGAAAATCGGCATTGTCGTGGCTGTTAGCGGGTTATCGGATCCAAAACCGGACCCGATAGCTTAATGGTGTCCCATTACGGTGGATGCCACGTGTCTGTCACCCTTGATGAAAGCACTTCTATGACGCGCGATTTATCGCCATGGAAGTGGACACTTCCGTGATGACAATTTTGGTAATGTCATGGAACACTTCTACGACAACACAGGTATGACTATCTTCATTCTGTCATAAATTTGTCATGGATGTACAGCATGACAGAAAACGTGACCTATTGTGACAAACACGTATCATCACGGAAGTGTATTTTTTTTTGTAGTGATCTCCGGGCCCTCTCGGTAATACACATCATAAGAAGCTTTGCAAGCAATGTGACTAATGAGTTAGTTGCGGGATGATGTATTACGGAACGAGTAAAGAGACTTACCGGTAACGAGATTGAACTAGGTATGAAGATACCGACGATCGAATCTCAGGCAAGTAACATACCGATGACAAAGGGAATAACATATGTTGTCATTACGGTACGACCGATAAAGATCTTCGTAGAATATGTAGGAACCAATATGAGCATCTAGGTTCCGCTATTATTTATTGACCGGAGAGGTGTCTCGGTCATGTCTACATAGTTCTCGAAACCGTAGGGTCCGCACTCTGAACGTTCGATGACGATTTTGTATTATATGAGTTATGTGATTTGGTGACCGAATGTTGTTTGGAGTCCCGGATGAGGTCACGGACATGAAGAGGAGTCTCGAAATGGTCGAGAGGTAAAGATTTATATATAGGACGATAGTATTTAGACACCGGAAGTGTTCCGGGGGTACCGGGTACGTATCGGGTCACCTGAAGGGGTTCCGGGCAACCCCGCGGCAACTATATGGGCCTAATGGGCCAAGAGGGGGATAGACCAGCCCCTAAGGGGATGGTGCGCTCCCATATAGGCCGAAATAGGAGGAGAACAAAAGAGGGGAAGAGAGAAGGAAGGGGAGGGATTCGGCCTCCCCCTTCCTTCCCTCCTCCCTCCTCCTTCCTTCCCCCTCCGGAACTTATGGAAGGGGGGAGGCCGAATCGGGGAGGCGCCCACGTAGGATTCCTCCTACTTGGGGCGCCCCTTGGCTGCCTATCCTCCCCTCCAACCTATATATATGTGGGGGGGCACCGCTAGAACACACACACCAACAATTGTTAGGCATGTGCGGCGCCCCCCTCCACAGTTTACGCCTCCGGTCATATTCACGTAGTGCTTAGGCAAAGCCCTGCATGGATCACTTCACCATCACCGTCACCACGCCGTCGTGCTGACGGAACTCTCCCTCGACACTTTGCTAGATCAAGAGTTCGAGGGACGTCATCGAGCTGAACGTGTGCAGAACTCGGAGGTGTCGTATGTTCGGTGCTTGATCGGTCGGAACGAGAAGAAGTTTGACTACATCAGCCGCGTTGTCAAACGATTCGCTTTCGGTCTACGAGGGTACGTGGACACACTCTCCCCCTCTTGTTGCTATGCATCTCTTAGATAGATCTTGCGTGAGCGTAGGAAATATTTTGAAATTGCATGCTACGTTTCCCAACAGTGGCATCAGAGCCAAGTCTATGCGTAGATGATATGCACGAGTAGAACACAAAGAGTTGTGGGCGGTGATTGTCATACTGCTTACCACCAATGTCTTATTTTGATTCGGCGGCATTGTTGGATGAAGCGGCCTGGACCAACCTTACATGACTACATTCATGAGACCGGTTCCACCGACAGACATGCAACTAGTTTTGCATAAAGGTGGCTAGCGGGTGTCTGTTTCTCCAACTTTAGTTGAATCGAATTTTACTGTGGCCAGTCCTTGTTGAAGGTTAAAACAGCAAACTTGATAAATCACCATTGTGGTTTTGATGCGCAGGTAAGAACGGTTCTTGCTAGAAGCCCGTAGCAGCCACGTAAAACTTGCAACAACAAAGTAGAGGATGTCTAACTTGTTTTTGCAGGGCATGTTGTGATGTGATATGGTCAAGACATGATGTGATATATGTTATTGTATGAGATGATCATGTTTTTGTAAAAGTCACTCGCAACCGGCAGGAGCCTTATGGTTGTGTCTTTATTGTATGAAATGCAAACGCCATGTAATTGCTTTACTTTATCACTATGCGTTAGCGATGGTTGTAGAAGCAATAGTTGGCGAGACGGCCACGATGCTACGATGGAGATCAAGGTGTCAAGCCAGTGACGATGGACATCATGACGGTGTTTTGGAGATGGAAATAAAAAACACAAGATGATGATGGCCATATCATGTCACATATTTTGATTGCATGTGATGTTTATCTTTTATGCATCTTATTTTGCTTAGTACGGCGGTAGCATTATAAGATGGTCCCTCACTAAAATTTCAAGGTATAAGTGTTCTCCCTGAGTATGCACCGTTGCAACAGTTCGTCGTGCTGAGACACCATGTGATGATCGGGTGTGATTGGATCTACGTTCACATACAATGGGTGCAAGACAGTTTTGTACATGCGAAATACTCGGGTTAAACTTGACGAGCCTAGCATGTACATACATGGCCTCGGAACACTGGAGACCGAAAGGTCGAACGTGAATCATATAGTAGATATGATCAACATAGAGATGTTCACCATTGAAGACTACTCCATCTCACGTGATGATCGGACATGGTTTAGTTGATTTGGATCACGTGATCATTAAGATGACTCGAGGGATGTCTATCTAAGTGGGAGTTCTTAAGTAATATGATTAATTGAACTTAATTTATCATGAACTTAGTCCTGATAGTTTTTGCATATCTATGTTGTAGATCAATGGCCCGTGCTACCATTCCCTTGAATTTTAATGTGTTTCTAGAGAAAGCTAAGTTGAAAGATGATGGTAGTAATTACACGGACTGGGTCCGTTGTTGGGGAACGTAGCAGAAATTCAAAATTTTCTACGCATCACCAAGATCAATCTATGGAGTTTACTAGCAACGAGAGGGAAGGAGTGCATCTACATACCCTTGTAGATCGCGAGCGGAAGCGTTCAAGAGAACGGCGTTGATGGAGTCGTACTCGTCGTGATCCAAATCACCGATGATCCTTGCGCCGAACGGACGGCACCTCCGCGTTCAACACACGTACGGAGCAGCGACGTCTCCTCCTCCTTGATCCAGCAAGGGGGGAGGAGTGGTTGATGGAGATCCAGCAGCACGACGGCGTGGTGGTGGAAGTAGCGGGATTCCAACAGGGCTTCGCCAAGCGCTGCGGGAGGAGGGAGATGTGTCACGGGAGGGGGAGGGAGGTGCCAGGGCTTAGGTCTTGCTGCCCTCCCTCCCCCCCCCCCCCCCCACTATATATAGGGCCAAGGGAGAGGGGGGCGCAGCCTTGGCCCTTCCTCCAAGGAAGGGTGCGGCCAGGGAGGAGTCCATCCTCCCCAAGGCACCTCGGAGGTGCCTTCCCCCTTTAGGACTCTCCCTTTCCCTTATCTCTTGGCGCATGGGCCTCTTGGGGCTGGTGCCCTTGGCCCATATAGGCCAAGGTGCACACCCCTACAGCCCATATGGCCCCCCGGGGCTGGTGGACCCCCTTGGTGGACCCCCGGACCCCTTTCGGCACTCCCGGTACAATACCGATAAAGTGCGAAACTTTTCCGGCGACCAAAATAAGACTTCCCATATATAAATCTTTACCTCCGGACCATTCCGGAACTCCTCGTGACGTCCGGGATCGCATCCGGGACTCCGAACAACTTTTGGGTTACCGCATACTAATATCTCTATAACCCTAGCGTCACCGAACCTTAAGTGTGTAGACCCTACGGGTTCGGGAGACACGCAGACATGACCGAGACGACTCTCCGGTCAATAACCAACAGCGGGATCCGGATACCCATGTTGGCTCCCACATGCTCCTCGATGATCTCATCGGATGAACCATGATGTCGAGGATTCAATCAATCCCGTATACAATTCCCTTTGTCTATCGGTATGTTACTTGCCCGAGATTCGATCGTCGGTATCCCGATACCTTGTTCAATCTCGTTACCGGCAAGTCTCTTTACTCGTTCCGTAACTCACATCATCCCGTGATCAACTCCTTGATCACACTGTGCACATTATGATGATGTCCTACCGAGTGGGCCCAGAGATACCTCTCCGTTTACACGGAGTGACAAATCCCAGTCTCGATTCGTGCCAACCCAACAGACACTTTCGGAGATACCTGTAGTGCACCTTTATAGCCACCCAGTTACGTTGTGACGTTTGGTACACCGAAAGCGTTCCTACGGTATCCGGGAGTTGCACAATCTCATGGTCTAAGGAAATGATACTTGACATTAGAAAAGCTCTGAGCAAACGAACTACACGATCTTGTGCTAGGCTTAGGATTGGGTCTTGTCCATCACATCATTCTCCTAATGATGTGATCCCGTTATCAACGACATCCAATGTCCATGGTTAGGAAACCGTAACCATCTATTGATCAACGAGCTAGTCAACTAGAGGCTTACTAGGGACATGGTGTTGTCTATGTATCCACACATGTATCTGAGTTTCCTATCAATACAATTCTAGCATGGATAATAAACGACTATCATGAACAAGGAAATATAATAATAACTTATTTATTATTGCCTCTAGGGCATATTTCCAACAGTCTCCCACTTGCACTAGAGTCAATAATCTAGTCCACATCACCATGTGATTAACACTCATAGGTCACATCACCATGTGACCAACATCCAAAGAGTTTACTAGAGCCAACAATCTAGTTCACATCACTATGTGATTAACACTCAATGAGTTCCGGTTTGATCATGTTATGCTTGTGAGAGAGGTTATTAGTCTACGGGTCTGAACCTTTCAGATCCGTGTGTGCTTTACGAATATCTATGTCATCTTGTGGATGCTACCACGCGCTATTTGGAGCCATTTCAAATAATTGCTCTACTATACGAATCCGGTTTACTACTCAGAGTCATCCGGATTAGTGTCAAAGTTCGCATCGACGTAACCCTTTACGACGAACTCCTTTTCACCTCCATAATCGAGAAAATTCCTTAGTCCACTAGATACTAAGGAGAAGTTCGACCGCTGTCATGTGATCCATTCCCAGATCACTATTGTACCCCTTGACCAACTCATGGCAAGGCACACTTCATGTGCGGTACACAGCATAGCATACTGTAGAGCCTACGTCTGAAGCATAGGGGACTACCTTCGTCCTTTCTCTCTCTTCTACTGTGGTCAGGTCTTGAGTCTTACTCAATACTCACACCTTGTAACACAGCCAAGAACTCCTTCTTTGCTGATCTATTTTGAACTCTTTCAAAATCATGTCAAGGTGTGCGTTCTTTGAAAGTATCATCGGGCGTCTTGATCTATCTCTATAGATCTTGATGCCCAATATGTAAGCAGCTTTTATCCAGGTCTTCCTTTGAAAAACTCCTTTCAAACAACCCTTTATGCTTTCCAGAAATTTTACATCATTTCGGATCAACAATATGTCATTCACATATACTTATCAGAAATGTTGCAGCGCTCCCACTCACTTTATTGTAAATACAAGTTTCTAACAAACTTTGTATAAACCCAAAAACTTTGATCACTCATCAAAGCGTATATTCTGACTCCGAGATGCTTGCTCTAGTCCATGGAAGGACCGCTAGAGCTAGCATACCTTTTAGCATCCTTAGGATCGACAAAACCTTTCTGATTGTATCACATACAACCTTTCCTTACGAAAACTGGTAAGGAAACTTGTTTTGACATCCATCTGCCAGATTTCATAAATGCAGCTAATGCTAACATGATTCCGACGGACTTAAGCATCGCTACGGATGAGAAAATCTCATCGTAGTCAACTCCTTGAACTTGTGGAAATACTCTTTGCCACAAGTCGAGCTTCATAGACGATAACATTACCGTCCACGTCCGTCTTCTTCTCAAAGATCCATTTATCTCGGATTTCATGGCTTCTAACCATTTGTCGGAATATGGGCCCACCATCGCTTCTCCATAGCTCGTAGGTTCATTGTTGTCTAACAACATGACTTTCAAGACAGGATCACGTACCACTCTGAAGTAGCACGCATCCTCGTCGACCTACGAGGTTTGGTAGTGACTTGATCCGAAGTTTCATGATCACTATCATAAGCTTCCACTGCAATTGGTGTAGGTGCCACAGGAACAACTTCCTGTGCCCTGCTGCACACTAGTTGAAGTTATGGTTCAATAACCTCATCAAGTCTCCACCATCCTCCCACTCAATTCTTTCGAGAGAAACTTTTCCTCGAGAAAGGACCCGTTTCTAGAAGCAATTACTTTTGCTTCCAGATCTGAAATAGGAGGTATACCCAACTGTTTTGGGTATTCTATGAAGACGCATTTATCCGCTTTGGGTTCGAGCTTATCAGCCTGAAAATTTTTCACATAAGCATCGCAGCCCCAAACTTTTAAGAAACGACAACTTAGGTTTCTCTAAACGGTGTCGTCTCAACGGAATTGCGTGGTGCCCCTTTTAAAGTGAATGCGGTTGTCTCTAATGCCTAACCCATAAATGATAGTGGTAATTCGATAAGAGACATCATGGTATGCACCATATCCAATAGGGTGCAGTTATGATGTTCGGACACACCATCACACTATGGTGTTCCAGGCGGTATTACTTGTGAAACACTTTCCACAATGTCTTAATTGTGTGCCAAACTCGTAACTCAGATACTCTTCTCTATGATCATATCACAGACATTTTATCCTCTTGTCATGACGATCTTCAACTTCACTCTGAAATTACTTGAACCTTTCAATAATTCAGACTTGTGTTTCACCAAGTAAATACACTCAGCATCTACTCAAATCATCTGTGAAGTAAGAACATAATGATATCCACTGCATGCCTCAGCACTCATTGGACTGCATACATCAAAATGTATTACTTCCAATAAGTTGCTCTCTTGTTCCATCTTACTGAAAACGAGGCCTTTCAGTCATCTTGCCCATGTGGTATGATTTGCATGTCTCAAGTGATTCAAAATCAAGTGAGTCCAAACGATCCATTTGCATGGAGTTTCTTCATGCATATATACCAATAGACATGGTTCGCATGTCTCAATCTTTTCAAAAACGAGTGAGTCCAAAGATCCATCTACATGGAGCTTCTTCATGCGTTCTATACCAATATGACTCAAATGGCAGTTCCACAAGAATGTGGTACTATCATTACTATTTTATATCTTTTGGCACGAACATGTGTATCACTGCGATCGAGATTCATTTTAGGTGCAAGACCATTGAAGGTATTATTCAAATAAACAGAGTAACCATTATTCTCCCTAAATGAATAACCGTATTGCGATAAACATAATCCAATCATGTTTATGCTCAACGCAAACACCAATCTCGATGGTAGAGGGAGCATGCGATGCTTGATCACATCAACCTTGGAAACACTTCCAACACACATCGTCATCTCACCTTTAGCTAGTCTCCATTTATTCCGCAGCTTTTATTTCGAGTTACTAACACTTAGCAACCGAACCGGTATCTAATACCCTGGTGCTGCTAGGACTACTAGTAAAGTACACATTCATATAATGTATATCCAATATACTTCTGTCGACCTTGCCTGCCTTCTCATCTACCAAGTATCTAGGGTAGTTCCGCTTCAGTCACCGTTCCCCTCATTACAGAAGCACTTAGTCTCGGGTTTGGGTTCAACCTTGGGTTTCTTCACTAGAGCAGCAACTGATTTGCCGTTTCATGAAGTATCCCTTCTTGCCCTTGCCCTTCTAGAAACTAGTGGTTTTACTAACCATCAACAATTGATGCTCCTTCTTGATTTCTACTTTCGTGGTGTCAAACATCGCGAATAGCTCAAAGATCATCATGTCTATCCCTGATATGTTATAGTTCATCACGAAGCTCTAATAGCTTGGTGGCAGTGACTATGGAGAACCATCACTATCTCATCTCGAAGATTAACTCCCACTCGATTCAAGTGATTGTAGTACTTAGACAATCTGAGCACATGCTCAACTATTGAGCTTTTCTCCCTTAGTTTGCAGGCTTAAGAAACTTGTCAGAGATCTCATACCTCTTGACGTGGGCACTAGTCTGAAATCCCAATTTCAGTCTTCAGAACATCTCATATGTTCTGCGACGTTTCAAAAACCGTCTTTGGTGCCACAATTCTAAACCGTTAGCATTACGCACTGAACTATCACGCAGTTATCAAAACGTGTATGTCAGATGTTCCGCAACATCTACAGACGACGCTGAGGTTCAGCACACCGAGCGGTGCATTAAGGACATAAGCCTTCTGTGCAGCAATGAGGACAATCCTCAGTTTACGGACCCAGTCCGCATAATTGCTACTATCAACTTTCAACTAAATTTTCTCTAGGAACATATCTTAAACAGTAGAACTAAAGCGCAATCTATGACATAATTTGCAAAGACCTTTTGACTATGTTCATGATAATGAAGTTCATCTGATTATTGAACTCCCACTCAGATAGACATCCCTCTAGTCATCTAAGTGATACATGATCCGAGTCAAACTAGGCCGTGTCCGATCATCACGTGAGACGGGCTAGTCATCATCGGTGAACATCTCCATGTTGATCATATCTGCTATACGACTCATGTTCGACCTTTCGGTCTCTTGTGTTCCGAGGCCATGTTTGTACATGCTAGGCTCATCAAGTCAACCTAGGTGTTTCGCATGTGTTCCGAGGCCATGTCTGTACATGCTAGGCTCGTCAACACCCGTTGTATTCGAACGTTAGAATCTATCACACCCGCATCACGTGGTGCTTCGAAACAACGAACCTTCGCAACGGTGCACAGTTAGGGGGAACACTTCTCTTGAAATTTTAGTGAGGGATCATCTTACTTACTACCGTCGTTCTAAGCAAATAAGATGCATAACATGATAAACATCACATGCAATCAAATAGTGACATGATATGGCCAATATCATTTTGCTCCTTTGATCTCCATCTTCGGGGCACCATGATCATCTTTGTCACCGGCATGACACCATGATCTCCATCATTGTGTCTTCATGAAGTTGTCACGCCAACGATTACTTCTACTTCTATGGCTAACGCGCTTAGCAAAAAAGTAAAGTAATTTACATGGCGTTATTCAATGACACGCGGGTCATGCAAAAAATAAAGACAACTCCTATGGCTCCTGCCGGTTGTCATACTCATCGACATGCAAGTCGTGATTCCTATTACAAGAATATGATCAATCTCATACATCACATATATCATTCATCACATCTTCTGGCCATATCACATCACATAGCACATGCTGCAAAAACAAGTTAGACGTCCTCTAATTGTTGTTGCAAGTTTTTACGTGGCTTGTATAGGTTTCTAGCAAGAACGTTTCTTACCTACGTAAAACCACAACGTGATATGCCAATTTCTATTTACCCTTCATAAGGACCCTTTTCATCGAATCCGTTCCGACTAAAGTGGGAGAGACAGACACCCGCTAGCCACCTTATGCAACTAGTGCATGTCAGTCGGTGGAACCTGTCTCACGTAAGCGTACGTGTAAGGTCGGTCCGGGACGCTTCATCCCACAATGCCGCCGAAACAAGATAAGACTAGTAGCGGCAAGAAGAATTGACAAACATCGACGCCCACAACAACTTTGTGTTCTACTCGTGCAAAGAAACTACGCATAGACCTAGCTCATGATGCCACTGTTGGGGAACGTAGCAAAAATTCAAAATTTTCTATGCATCACCAAGATCAATCTATGGAGTTTACTAGCAACGAGAGGGAAGGAGTGCATCTACATACCCTTGTAGATCACGAGCGGAAGCGTTCAAGAGAACGGGGTTGATGGAGTCGTACTCGTCGTGATCCAAATCACCGATGATCCTAGCGTCGAACGGACGGCACCTCCGCGTTCAACACACGTACGGAGCAGCGACGTCTCCTCCTCCTTGATCCAGCAAGGGGGGAGGAGTGATTGATGGAGATCCAGCAGCACGACGGCGTGGTGGTGGAAGTAGCGGGATTCCAACAGGGCTTCGCCAAGCGCTGCGGGAGGAGGGAGATGTGTCACGGGAGGGAGAGGGAGGCGCCAGGGCTTAGGTCTTGCTGCCCTCCCTCCCCCCCACTATATATAGGGCCAAGGGAGAGGGGGGCGCAGCCTTGGCCCTTCCTCCAAGGAAGGGTGCGGCCAGGGAGGAGTCCATCCTCCCCAAGCCACCTCGGAGGTGCCTTCCCCCTTTAGGACTCTCCCTTTCCCTTATCTCTTGGCGCATGGGCCTCTTGGGGCTGGTGCCCTTGGCCCATATAGGCCAAGGCGCACACCCCTACAGCCCATGTGCCCTCCCGGGGCTGGTGGACCCCCGGACCCCTTTCGGCACTCCCGGTACAATACCGATAAAGTGCGAAACTTTTCCGGCGACCAAAATAAGACTTCCCATATATAAATCTTTACCTCCGGACCATTCTGGAACTCCTCGTGATGTCCGGGATCTCATCCGGGACTCCTATCAACTTTTGGGTTACCGCATACTAATATCTCTATAACCCTAGCGTCACCGAACCTTAAGTGTGTAGACCCTACGGGTTCGGGAGACACGCAGACATGACCGAGACGACTCTCCGGTCAATAACCAACAGCGGGATCTGGATACCCATGTTGGCTCCCACATGCTCCTCGATGATCTCATCGGATGAACCACGATGTCGAGGATTCAATCAATCCCGTATACAATTCCCTTTGTCTATCGGTATGTTACTTGCCCGAGATTCGATCGTCGGTATCCCGATACCTTGTTGAATCTCGTTACCGGCAAGTCTCTTTACTTGTTCCGTAACTCACATCATCCCGTGATCAACTCCTTGATCACACTGTGCACATTATGATGATGCCCTACCGAGTGGGCCCAGAGATACCTCTCCGTTTACACGGAGTGACAAATCCCAGTCTCGATTCGTGCCAACCCAACAGACACTTTCGGAGATACCTGTAGTGCACCTTTATAGCCACCCAGTTACGTTGTGACGTTTGGTACACCCAAAGCATTCCTACGGTATCCGGGAGTTGCACAATCTCATGGTCTAAGGAAATGATACTTGACATTAGAAAAGCTCTGAGCAAACGAACTACACGATCTTGTGCTAGGCTTAGGATTGGGTCTTGTCCATCACATCATTCTCCTAATGATGTGATCCCATTATCAACGACATCCAATGTCCATGGTCAGGAAACCGTAACCATCTATTGATCAACGAGCTAGTCAACTAGAGGCTTACTAGGGACATGGTGTTGTCTATGTATCCACACATGTATCTGAGTTTCCTATCAATACAATTCTAGCATGGATAATAAACGACTATCATGAACAAGGAAATATAATAATAACTTATTCATTATTGCCTCTAGGGCATATTTCCAACATCCGTAACTTGAGGATTATCCTCATTGCTGCACATAAGAATCTTGTCCTTGATGCACCGCTAGGTGAAAGGCCTGTTGCAGCAGCATATGCTGATGTTCTGAACGTCTGGCAAGCTCGATCTGATGACTACTCGATAGTTCAGTGTTCCATGCTTTACGGCTTAGAATCGGGACTTCAAAGACATTTTGAACGCCATGGACCGTATGAGATGTTCCAGGAATTGAAGTTAATATTTCAAGCAAATGCCCGAGTTGAGAGATATGAAGTCTCCAACAAGTTCTATAGCTGCAAGATGGAGGAGAACTATTTTGTCAGTGAACACATACTCAAAATGTTTGGGTATCATAACCACTTGACTCAGCTAGGAGTTAATCTTCCAGATGATAGTGTTATTGACAGAGTTCTTTAATCACTGCCGCCAAGCTACAAAGGCTTCGTGATGAACTATAATATGCAAGGGATGGAAAAGATAATACCCGAGCTCTTCACAATGCTCAAAGCTGCGGAGGTAGAAATCAAGAAGGAGCATCAAGTGTTGATGGTTAACAAGACCACTAATTTCAAGAAAAGGGGCAAAGGAAAGAAGGGAAACTTCAAGAAGAATGGCAACCAAGTTGCCACTCCCGGGAAGAAGCCCAAGTCTGGACCTAAGCCTGAAACGGAATGCTTCTACTGCAATGGGATTGGTCACTGGAAGCGGAACTGCCCCAAGTATTTGGCGGATAAGAAGGATGGCAAAGTGAACAAAGGTATATTTGATATACATGTTATTGATGTGTACCTTACTCATGCTCGTAGTAGTGCCTGGGTATTTGATACCAGTTCGGTTGCTCATATTTGTAACTCGAAATAGGGGCTACGGATTAAATGAAGATTGGCTAAGGACGAGGTGACGATGCGCGTCGGGAATGGTTCCAAGGTCGATGTGATCGCCGTCGGCACGCTACCTCTACATCTACCTTCAGGATTAGTTTTAGACCTGAATAATTTTTATTTGGTGCCAACATTGAGCGTGAACATTATATCTGGATCTTGTTTAATGCGAGATGGTTATTTATTTAAATCAGAGAATAATGGTTGTTCTATTTATATGAGTAACATCTTTTATGGTCATGCACCCTTGAAGTGTGGTCTATTTTTGTTGAATCTCGATCGTGGTGATACACATATTCATATTATTGATGCCAAAAGATGCAAAGTTGATAATGATAGTGCAACATATTTGTGGCACTGCCATTTAGGTCATATTAGTGTAAAGCACATGAAGAAACTCCATGCGGATGGACTTTTGGAATCACTTGATGATGAATCATTTGATACTTGCAAACCATGCGTCATGGGCAAGATGACTAAAACTCCGTTCTCCGGAACAATGGAGGAGCCACTGACTTATTGGAAATAATACATACCGATGTATGTGGTCCGATGTGTGTTGAGGCTCGCGGCGGGTATCGTTATTTTCTGACCTTCACAGATGATTTGAGCAGATATGAGTATATCTACTTGATGAGACACAAGTCTGAAACATTTGAAAAGTTCAAAGAATTTCATAGTGAAGTGGAGAATCATCGTAACAAGAAAATAAAGTTTCTACAATATGATCGCAGAGGCGAATATTTGAGTTACGAGTTTGGCCTTCATTTAAAACAATGTGGAATAGTTTCACAAGTCACGCCACCTGGAACACCACAGCGTAATGGTGTGTCCGAACGTCGTAACCGTACTTTATTAGATATGGTGCGATCTATGATGTCTCTTACCGATTTACCACTATTTTTTTGGGGTTATGCATTAGAGACAACTGCATTCACGTTAAATAGGGCACCGTTTAAATCCGTTGAGACGACGCCGTATGAACTATGTCTTGGCAACAAACCTAAGCTGTCGTTTCTTAAAGTTTGGGGTTGCGATGCTTATGTGAAAAAGTTTCAGCCTGATAAGCTCGAACCCAAATCGGAGAAGTGCGTCTTCATAGAATACTTAAAAGAAACTGTTGGGTACACCTTCTATCACAGATCGAAGGCAAGATCTTTGTTGCTAAGAATGGATCCTTTCTAGAGAAGGAGATTCTCTCGAAAGAAGTGAGTGGGAGGAAAGTAGAACTTGATGAGGTAATTGTACCATCTCTCGAATTGAAAAATAGCTCATCACAGAAAACCGTCGAGCAATTGATAGAAAAGTGCATAGTTATGAGAATATCTAGGCATGATCATGTATATAGGCATCACGTCTGTAACAAGTAGACCGAAATGATTCTGCATCTACTACTATTACTCCACACATCGACCGCTATCCAGCATGCATCTAGAGTATTAAGTTCATAAGAACAGAGTAACGCATTAGGCAAGATGACATGACGTAGAGGGATACACTCAAGCAATATGATATAAACCCCATCTTTTCTATCCTCAATGGCAACAATACCATACGTGTCGTTTCCCTTTCTATCACTGGGATCGAGCAACGCAAGATTGAACCCAAAGCTAAGCACTTCTCCCATTGCAAGAAAGACCAATCTAGTAGGTCAAACCAAACTGATAATTCGAAGAGACTTGCAAAGATAACAAATCATACATAAAATAATTCAGAGGAGATTCAAATATTGTTCATAGATAATCTTGATCATAAACCCACAAATTCATTGGATCTCGACAAACACACCGCAAAAAAGAGTTACATCGAATAGATCTCCAAGAAGATCGAGGAGAACTTTGTATTGAGATCCAAAGAGAGAGAAGAAGCCATCTAGCTAATAACTATGGACCCGAAGGTCTGTGGTAAACTACTCACACATCATCGGAGAGGCTATGGTGTTGATGTAGAAGCCCTCCATGATCGATTCCCCCTCCGGCAGAGCGCCGGAAAAGGCCCCAAGATGGGATCTCACGGGTACAGAAGGTTGCGGCGGTGGAAATAGGGTTTCGTGGTGCTCCTCGATGTTTTCAGGGTATATGGGTATATATAGGAGGAAGAAGTAGGTCGGTGGAGCTGCGAAGGGCCCACGAGGGTGGGGGCGCGCCTCCCTGCCTCGTGGCCTCCTTGCTTCTTTCTTGACGTCCACTCCAAGTCCCCTGGATCACGTTTGTTCCAAAAATAATGCTCCCGAAGGTTTCATTCCGTTTGGACTCCGTTTGATATTCCTTTTCTGTGAAACACTGAAATAGGCAAAAAACTTCAATTTGCACTGGGCCTTCGGTTAATAGGTTAGTCCCAAAAATAATATAAAAGTGTATAATAAAGCCCATTAAACATCCAAAACAGATAATATAATAGCATGGAACAATCAAAAATTATAGATACGTTGGAGACGTATCAGCAAGCTCCAGCGATCCATTTATGGACTGGTGCAAGCATCTCGGAGTTGGAATATACGCTTTGATGAGGTGATCAAAGCGTATGGTTTTATACAGACATTTGGAGAAGTCTGTATTTACAAGAAAGTGAGTGGGAGCTCTGTAGCATTTCTAATATTATATGTGGATGACATATTGTAAATTGGAAATGATATAGAATTTCTGGATAGCATAGAAGGATATTTGAATAAGGGTTTTTTAATGAAAGACCTCGGTGAAGCTGCTTATATATTGGGCATCAAGATCAATAGAGATAGATCAAGACGCTTAATTGGACTTCCACAAAGCACATACCTTGATAAAGTTTTGAAGAAGTTCAAAATGGATCACTCAAAGAAAGGGTTCTTGCCTATGTTACAAGGTGTGAAGTTGAGTCAGACTCAATGCCCTACCACTGCAGAAGATAGAGAGAAAATGAAAGTCATTCCCTATGCCTCAGCCATAGGTTCTATCATGTATACTATGCTCTGTACCAGACCTGATGTGTGGCTTGCTATAAGTCTGGCAGGGAGGTACCAAAGTAATCCAGGAGTGGATCACTAGACAACGGTGAAGAACATCCTGGAGTACCTGAAAAGGACCAAGGATATGTTTCTCATTTATGGAGGTGACAAAGAGCTCGTCGTAAATGGTTACGTCGACGCAAGCTTTGACAGTGATCCGGATGACTCTAAGTCACAAATTGGATACATATTTATATTGAATGGTGGAGCTGTCAGTTGGTGCAGTTCCAAGCAAAGCGTCGTGGCGGGATCTACGTGTGAAGCGGAGTACATAGCTGCTTCGGAAGCAGCAAATGAAGGAGTCTGGATGAAGGAGTTCATATCCGATCTAGTTGTAATACCTAGTACATCGGGTCCGATGAAAATCTTTTATGACAATACTGGAGCAATTGCCTTGGCGAAGGAATCCAGATTTCACAACAGAACCAAACACATCAAGAGACACTTCAACTCCATCCGTGACCAAGTCGAGGAGGGAGACATAGAGATTTGCAAAATACATACAGATCTGAATGTGGCAGACCCGTTGACTAAGCATCTTCCACGAGCAAAACATGATCAGCACCAAGACTCCATGGGTGTTAGAATCATTACAATGTAATCTAGATTATTGACTCTAGTGCAAGTGGGAGACTGAAGGAAATATGCCCTAGAGGCAATAATAAAGTTGTTATTTATATTTCCTTATATCATGATAAATGTTTATTATTCATGCTATAATTGTATTAACCGGAAACTTGATACATGTGTGAATACATAGACAAAACACGGTGTCCCTAGTAAGCCTCTACTAGACTAGCTCGTTAATCAAAGATGGTTAAGTTTCCTAACCATAGACATGTGTTGTCATTTGATGAACGGGATCACATCATTAGGAGAATGATGTGATGGACATGACCCATCCGTTAGCTTAGCATGTTGATCGTTCAGTTTTATTGCTATAGCTTTCTTCATGCCATATACATATTCCTTTGACTATGAGATTATGCAACTCCCGGATACCGGAGGAATACCTTATGTGCTACCAAACGTCACAACGTAACTGGGTGATTATAAAGATGCTCTACAGGTATCTCCGAAGGTTATTGTTGGGTTGGCATAGATCGAGATTAGGATTTGTCACTCCGAGTATCGGAGAGGTGTCTCTGGGCCCTATCGGTAATACACATCATAAGAAGCCTTGCAAGCAATGTGACTAATGAGTTAGTTGCGGGATGATGTATTACGGAATGAGTAAAGAGACTTACCGGTAACGAGATTGAAGTAGGTATGAAGATACCGACGATCGAATCTCGGGCAAGTAACATACCGATGACAAAGGGAATAACGTATGTTGTCATTACGGTACGACCGATAAAGATCTTCCTACAATATGTAGGAACCAATTTGAGCATCCAGGTTCCGCTACTAGTTATTGACCGGAGAGGTGTCTCGGTCATGTCTACATAGTTCTCGAACCCGTAGGGTCCGCACGCTTAACGTTCGATGACGATTTTGTATTATATGAGTTATGTGATTTGGTGATCGAATGTTGTTTGGAGACTCGGATGAGATTAGGGACATGACTAGGAGTCTCGAAATGGTTGAGAGGTAAAGATTTATATATAGGACGATAGTATTCGGACACCGGAAGTGTTCCGGGGGTACCGGGTACGTATCGAGTCACCGAAAGGGGTTCCGGGCAACCCCCCGGCAACTATATGGGCCTAATGGGCCAAGAGGGGGACAGACCAGCCCCTAAGGGGCTGGTGCGCCCTCATATAGGCCGAAATAGGAGAAGAAGGAAAGAGGGGAAGAGAGAAGGAAGGGGAGGGATTCGGCCTCCCCCTTCCTTCCCTCCTCCCTCCTCCATCCTCCCCCCTCCGGAACTTAGGGAAGGGGGGAGGCCGAATTTAGGAGGCGCCCAAGTAGGATTCCTCCTACTTGGGGCGCCCCCTTGGCTGCCTCTCCTCTCCTCCAACCTATATATATATGTGGGGGGGCACCGCTAGAACACACACCAATAATTGTTAGCCGTGTGCGGCGCCCCCCTCCACAGTTTACGCCTCCGGTCATATTCACGTAGTGCTTAGGCGGAGCCTTGCGCGGATCACTTCACCATCACCATCACCACGCCGTCGTGCTGACGGAACTCTCCCTCGACATTTTGCTGGATCAAGAGTTTGAGGGACGTCATCGAGCTGAACGTGTGCAGAACTCGGAGGTGTCGTAGGTTCGGTGCTTGATCGGTCGGAACGAGAATAAGTTCGACTACATCAACCGCGTTGTCAAACGCTTCCGCTTTCGGTCTACGAGGGTACGTGGACACACTCTCCCCCTCTCGTTGCTATGCATCTCGTAGATAGATCTTGCGTGAGCGTAGGAATTTTTTTGAAATTGCATGCTACGTTTCCCAATAAGTGCACCCCAAGAGGGGGAGAGATCAAGATAGACAGGTTTTAGACAGACAAGTCTCGAGACAAATGTTTTGATAGGTCTCAACACAGATGCTTTGATAGCTCTCGAGACAGAGGCAGTGAAATAGCGTCCTTGTAATCGAGACCATGATCATCAATAGAAATCAAGTAGGATGTAGGCTTTTACCTCCACCGTGAGGGGCCGAACCTGGGTAAAACCCGCGTCTTCTCGTTTTCGTTCAACCTCGTTCAAGCTACTACCATGTAGCGATGGCCTCATGACTAAGTCCTTTCACAAGGATATCTACCATGACAAAACCACGACACCGGCGCTGGCCACCAACGGTGGAGAGGAAGGTATGTTTCCCCTCCAATCTATTCCGGCTAGGCTCTAGCTTGTCCTAGTTCGGTAAATTTCTTGAAACTTTTGTTGCATTGGGATGATGAATTTATGTTGGAGATTCATCCAAAAGCAGTTTAGGGATTTCGTGTTTACGCCTGTAACTTTAGTTATTAATGGCTACTGGATGGTTTCACCAGCAGCAAGGCTAGCCCAATGAATATCCTCTCAATATCTCGTAGATGTATTTCAACATAATAAAATACATAATGACTCGGACGTATTTTCAACCTCAAATATGACCATGTAATATAACTTAGTAGCTGGTTGAAGTTCCTGCATTTGTTATTGTAGGCCAATAAACATTTTAAATGTGTAGATTCAGCCTAACTAGTATATATCTTTAAGATGTTTCATTCAGAACAAAATATTAAACACTTTTTGAATTCACACCGAGTTACTTCTGTTGTTTGACAATTTTCTGGAAATAAAATGTATATGCACACCTCTACAAAATATTATTTGTGCTTCATAATTACTTTAAGATATGATATAACATAGAAAATGTATTGGCATGTTAATACGATTTCTCAAAGCATCCGTCGTAAGATCAATTTTGTAAATGTGGCATGCTATATTTATACAAAATGGGAATAAATGAATATTTGCTACTACCTTTGTAAAGGTCATATATCACTTTACAAAGGGAGTACATATTATATGAGTTCAGCTACTCAACCTGGAAATCCTATTGGGTTTCCAAGTTAAATAGACCAATAGGCAATATATAGAATCCTTGTCCGCTCTTCCATTGGGGAAATATTTACTTTTTAATGAAATGAAGGGAGCCATCTAGAATTGCAACGTGGGCATGATATAGTGCACAACGAAGTTGATGGAACGACCAATGATGCTTATGTGTTGATCTGACCTGTTTTTAGGAAGTGCCATCATGTCTAGCTTTATTAAGATTACAAAAATATTTACATCGTCTATGAGCTTACTGACCACTCAGTCAAGAGGCTCGTCCAACCAACTAAAACATGACTTACTACAAAAGCCAAAGTTCACTAGACATGAGCCGATTGATTATAAGAATGAGGACAATGCTTATAAATGTCCTTCCCGGTCAAAAACTAATATCAAAGCATTTCGCAAAAATTCCCGCCGCCGAATCCCACCATCTTGCTTGCCCAGAGCAATGCGTTGATCTGACTTATTATTAGCAGTTTCCTCATTTCTACTCATCACTAGAAACCTTTTTATGTGGCATCTTCATACCATAATATTGGAGCATCCACAAGGCAAAGCTTAAACATGGGTGTCGGGATTTCGATCCTAGCTGGTGAGCAAGTTGGGAGGTAGAATCCCGATCTCTTCTATGGCGTCGACGCAAAAAATAGGATTGGACACTTCTTTTTGTTTGGCTTGCGGCATGAAAATCAGAGTGGTTGGTCGTTGGTGTTTACCACCTTCTTTTAGCTCCTTGCGTTAGTCAGGAGCGAGTAGCTTCTTTTTTTATTTTTGAGTGTTTAATTTTTGGTATGTAATCTATTTAAGCGCCTACTTAAGTGTCCTGCGATGAAAGATGACTCTACTATACAACATCGGCGGTTTGTGCATTTCTCCTCGCCACTTCTAATAAAAGGGAGAAAACCCAACCATGCATACATTAGTTGACCTTGTGTATCATGTGTTGTTTGAAATCTCTGCAGAGTTGCAGATTAACTACGTGTTATTTCTCACCCGCAAAAAGAAAACTGTGTTATTTCAATTCGTTTGATTCGGTATATGTACAGAAGTCCAGTAAAATATTCTGGGAGGGTATTAGATGCAGTTTTATTGGCACTTCACGTGTCCATTCGATCAGAAAAAGGGTTTATTTCTGGCGGCTATGTACTGATCGTACGTGCAACCTGCAACAAGGCCTGGTTAGGTTTTTTGTCAGCTAGCCAGCCAGTGGCAGAAAGTAAATAATTCTTTAAAGCAGCCGAGGAGGGGAAGAATACATATATAGCAGAATAACGCCGATATGATGCTATAGACCTATTTTACTTTAAAAAAGAGCCGATTGTTCAGCCAAGTACTGCTGTGATTTTTTGTTTTCTCAAGGAAACGGTACTGTGGTGGCTTGGGAAAAGAAAAGATCTGTTGAACAGAGACTCGACAGAGAAAGATTGGCGCTCCGCTGGGCCAGCAGCCAGAGCCCGGCCAGCAGCATGGCCAGCTTGTCCTCACATGCATACAGTCGGTCAACTCAGCAGCAGACTTTCGTCACATTACCAAAGCCGTGACAAGATCTCATTTTTTACCGCCCGAACCACACCATGCCCTCCTGCCGTCCGACGTACCCCCTGCTCTGAACTCGCTGCGCAAAAATTAACCGCCCACTGTCCAGTCACACTCACAGGGAGCCATTGATGCATGCAGCCGCTGACACGATCCTCCTCCCCTCCCAGGATCCAATCTGGATGAGTAGTATCTTGCGGCCATGCACTGATGACTGATCGACGACGCTCACACGCATAGCAATGGCGTCGTAGCCTGCTGCCTGCTGCCGCATTCCACACGTACACGCCTGTTTCTCGCGGCATGCATTTTCACTTGCACGCTCCCGGCTCGTTTTCACCCAGGCCGACGTATAATTATCCTCTTCACATGCCCGTCCTCCTCCTCCCCGGCCTCGCCTCACTATTCATGTCACGCTCTCTTTACTCGCCCTCGCCATTTACTGACCTCACTCACGCTCTCACATGGCGCCCCATTAATATATAGCGCCACCACCCCCCGCTCCAAGCTCCAAGAACTCCACGCACACTCCCAGCTCACTCGCAGACGCACTGCCCGGTGCACCTTCCTCGCTCTAGCCAGCCGCCAGCCAAGCGAGCTAGCCCGGTAGGCCGTGCGGTGCTCACTGTTGCCGCGCCATGTCGAGCAAGCCGTCGTCCAGGAGGGGCAGCTTCGCGCTGCGGCAGCCGCCGGTGGTGGACGTCGGCTGCAACTGCCGCCGCCCGAAGCTCTTCTCCAGCCTCCTCTCCTCGTCCTCCCTGCCGTTCCGCGGCCGGGGCGGCAAGCCCAAGTCGCCCAACGCCTCCTCCACGTCCACCACCACGGCGTTCACGGCCACGACGCTCGGCGGCCGCAGCGGCACCACGGCCACCTCCGCCGACTCCGCCTCCTGGGGCCCCGCGTCCTTCACCAACAACTCGCTGTACGAGGACCCGGCGGCCGCGCGCCGCCGCGGCCAGGATGAGCCGGAGCAGGAGACGCGGCGCCGGCGGAGGCAGCGGCGGCGTCGCAGGCGCGCCGCCTGGGACGGCGTCGGCGGCGGCGCTGGGCACGGGGAGCAGGAGGCGGAGGCGCACGGGCGCGTGGCGCGGGAGAGCGTGCCGGTGGCGGTGGAGTCGGCGGAGCCGTACGAGGACTTCCGGGAGTCGATGGTGCAGATGGTGGTGGAGAAGGAGATCTACGCGTGGGACGACCTCAACGACCTGCTCACCCAGTTCCTCACCCTCAACTCGCCGCGCCACCACCCGCTCATCCTCCACGCCTTCGCCGACCTCTGGACCCGCAACGGCCTCTTCTCCCCTCCCTCGCCGTGCCAGTTCTAGCTACCCTCCTACCACTAGCTAAAAGCTACTGTAGCTAGCTGCCGCCGGTCAGCATTACACCGCCACGGCGCCATGCACGCACGCACCCACCCCAGTATTACTCCTGTTTACTATTGCTTACTGTAACCATTAGTGTTGTAATTCCTACTAGCACCTGATCGATCGTCAGTCTGTTAACTAGCTAGCTACCCGTGGTACTAGCTCCTCCATGTCCATCACTCCATGGCCGGCCGGGGGAGGTTATTAATGGAGATCCCGGCCGGCGAGATGGGTCTAGTCTTGAGCTCAAGCTAAGCATGATGGTGTAATCCAAATCAATGTAACCGTTATTCATGTAATGTAATGATGCGTGCGCGTGGCGCCATGGCGTTGTAATGATATAAGTAACTGTTTGTGTTTGTGCATCAAGTATGTGCACTAGTTATGCAATCGTTCACTGCTCAACCTTTTCTTTTTTGTTGAAGAAACATATTGTCACTCATCTTTCACTGTTTTACCGACATGCCACTGGACCGCTGGCCATTTTTACCGCTGCTTTTGTTGCGATTCATTTGCTCACCGTCCTGTCAACTCGTGAAATATATGTACCACTCCATGTTGTCACGTCCAATCCCTTTTCGTTCTCGTGCATGCGTACGTGCGTAGTGCATGGGTTGGTGCGACCGTGCGCGCGCGCGCGACGTGAACCAGGTGCAAAAGCTGCTGCGCCCGAGGCTGATTTGTGTTCTCGCTGGGTCCGTTGGCTGGCTCCACCCCTCCGGCGCCCAGTTGTTTCACTGTGCGGGCGAGCTGACGGGTGCAACGACAAGCAGCTGTGCCGCTGTTGGGGCCTGGATGAGATTGGAGTGGATGGCAGGCGTGCGAATCAACGGCTGGATCTCGCCACAGTGCCCTACCACTGTGTCGGCTTCATTGCGTCGGGGCCTCCGGCCTGCTGCCCAAAAGGTCGACGGAGCCACAGTGCCGGCTCGTCTCAGCGTATTCATTGGGGGTAAATTTTCACTGTACGTCTACGTGTACGTCTTCTGTTGCAGGATAATAATACTGTTCCTGCAGGCTGGTGCCAACCACTCCTGGATCGGTCGGTCGACGATCGATTCATTAGAGGTTCTGATTTTATGGCGCCACAGGAACCGAACACTTTACTAGTAGCAAGTGGCAAGGCTAGCTACAAGATACGTACGTGCTATGGGTGTCAAATTGCATGATCGTATTCATTGGCCGTCCATAAATTTAGAGACCAAAGCCGGGCGCCAAAATGCTTTGATGCTTCGGATTCAAGCGAGAGCAATTTGATTGATTGTTCAGTACGCTAGACCAAACTTTCGACCCCCTGTTTCAAAAAATGAGGTCAAGTTAGCAACAGCAGTAGCAGTACCTACCGTGGTACTCAGAGTACATGTAGTCGTACCGCGGCAGTAACAGGACGCGACGCAACTGAATCCCCTTCCCCCGCCTCGTCCGTGTCCGCTCAAACAAAAGGAGTGGCGAGTTGTGAGATGTGACTGATTGATAAACGGACACGCACTAGTGCATCACAGGTGCTGAGGTGCGTAGTACGGGGAATACGTTTGATCCCGCGTACTGTAGCACTACAGGTATAAAAGTCCACATGAAGCCGTACAGAACTGAGAGTACGAATACGTATAGTAAAATGTACAGTTGGACGCTGTGTTCCACTGGGGTCCTTGGTAGGATAGCGCTGGCTGCACATGCACGCATGGATCGAGCGGCGGACGGTCTCTGGTTTATGACCGCGACAGGAGCAAAGTTATACAGTACATACTGACATGCATACACATGTCAGACTGCATGACCGTATTCATTGGTCAGGCTGGCGTTTAGTACAAATGAAATGAAACCGCCCAAATACCTCCACTCCTGCATGCTTGAGGTATACTCAAACAGTGGGCTTTCTTTCTTAGCAAGGGGACAAGGCAACACAGGAAATCTGATTGTTCATTACGCCACACGAAACATTGTCGTCCTCCCATGTTTCAGAAAAGTAACGCTGTGAAGTTCATAACCTTTCACTGCTAGTCGTCTAACAGCCCACCTTAAGTCCCTTCTTGCTTCGTTTGTGTCTGTTCCAAAAAATTAAAAATTTGCGCGGGAACAACATGACATGACATGTGCGCGCGTACAATACAATATCTTCCCCGTACCATATTTGTACGCCAGGTATAAAAGTCCGCGAACGTGCAGTACAGAACTGAACGTGCGTACACTTTGTAACATGTACTCTACTACTAGTAAGTACTACACGTGCCCGTAGGGCCGTAGCACAGGCGACGATTTACCAGCGGCTAAGTTAAGAAGCACGCAAGACGGCGGTGGAGCCCATGCATGCGTACGCCCCCATCACGGGACAAGGCCGGGCCGCGAATGAATGAATGGCAACTTGCTAGGCCGCCTCGTCCGCATTCGCCAGCCGGCAAGCCAGCCCGTTCGGTCGGCCGGCCGGCCGGCTGGCGGCTCTCCTCAGGCGGTCGTCCGGGACCCTGACAGCGGTCAGTGTGGGCGGCGCAAGCCGCCGAGCTATCGCGCCCCACCGGATCCCGCCGTAGCCGGAAGTCTTTCTTTCTCCGCTGCGGCGTCCTTGTCCGGTCCAGCCGCGTGCGCGCGCGACGGGGCAGGGCTGCGGCGCGGGGAGGCAACACGTCCATCAATGCTGACAAGGTCTTAACGCCGGGAGGTCACGGGGGGAGGCCCGGCCGTACGCTCCAAATCGCGTGACCACGAGACGCCGAAGCGGGCGGCGGGGAGAGGCCCGGCCCGCCGCCGTCCTCCCCGGCCGCCGGGTGACTGTGGGGTGAGTAACCCGTGCTCGCTGATCCTGATAGGGCATATCCTGTGACGTCTAGGACTCTAGGGCACGCGCCGAGAGCATCATAATGGGCTTGCGGCTCGTCGCCGTCCAGTTTTGTTTTTCCTGTGGGTTTCTTCTTGTCCTTGTTGAAGAACGCGGCAGGGTGCACTAATGGTATGGTCTTGTTCACGGGGTGGACTTGTTCTGTGATTTCATTGGCCTGACAGAGTCATGCATAGGCGTCAACCTGTACTGTTTGCAAGTGCTGATGTAGAGGTCTTTCGTCCGTTTGCAACTAGGGAAAATTTGCTGATTGCTGTCAGGTTGACCTGTTTTCCTCTTATGCATTATATGAATGTATACTTCCTGTTCATGTACCGCCCGTATGTTAGGTTGAAAAATGGCATGCTACTCAGAGACGTTTTCCTTGCTCCCTGTTTGTGGTTTAAACGGAGGCAAACTGTAAGCAACTCCTCGCTGTTGTAAATCTCACGATGAAACACCCCGCAATTTTTCTGAAAAAAAAATCTAACGATGCTACATTCGTTCTCCTTCTTCCCCATTTTCCAGTAATTTTGGGACGACATTCATACGTACTGATTCTTTCTCTTATGTGTAGTGATTCTTTTTAGAACTCGTACATACTGAATCGAAAAGGCTTGCCGTTGATGGTCTGTGCGCTGCATGCTCAGGCTCACGGTTTGCCAGCGTGAGCAATGGGAGCTCCTAATCGGTGCCTTCAGTGCCCGTTACGAGTTAATCGCTAAGTATTGCCCGGCCTATGAATCGCCAAGTTCGTACCTCGCTCGCAGGACTCACACCTGTCATTTGTTCGTTCGCACAGCGGCACAGCTCACCATTTTTTCGCTCGTTATGTAGAAATCTATTGGTCTAGGGAGAAAAACAAAGTTCACAAATTGAAAAACGTTAATCGATATTGAAAACGTTCTCATTTTTTTTAAAAAAAAAACAAGAAAACAGGGACAAAAATGAAAAAAAAAAATATTGGTTCATGTTCGTTATTTGAAGAAGAATACAAAGAAGGTATCTTGCACAGAGGAAAAGTTTTCCCGGGTGGTTACCACGCTTGTACATAGCTTGTGAGGTGCGGTGTTCGAATTTCCACGGTGCTTAATTTTTGAAAGGAAACGGGCGCTTAAGGCGCCGTTTAGGGAAATGCCGCGAGCAAGCTCTAAAGTTTTTTTTTAGGGGAAACGCTGCTATATTCTAAAGCTCAATGCCTCCATCAGAGGCCAGGTCTGAGCTTACAAAATCCGGCGCAGCATGGCGCCAAATGTGACATAAAGAAGTACAGCAACCCTCACTAGCAAGTCTATGCGTGACTTTGTTTGCGGAGCGGCGAACCCATTTAACTTTGTGATCCTGGAATTGGGCTAGCATCTCCTTGAATAATCATTGCCCCAGCAGGAATGTATTTCGGGGCTTATAGGGCTAGTTTGCCCATCCCAAAACAAGCCACAAGAACGTCTCACCTCAAGGAAGCCCTAAATGGGCCGGCCCATAAACAAGCAGGACCAAGGACATCAGTTTTTGTTCTTTTTATTCATTTTGTATGTACATTTTTGAATTATAAATACATATATTCCTCACAGATTCATGAACTTAAGTTTTTAGAAAATATTCACCGTGAATTAGAAAAAAAATACCACATTGTATAATGTTGCCTAGTGTAATTAAAAAAATGTTGGCAGCATCAAACAAATGTTGGCAAAAATCATAACATGTTCACATGTTAAAAAAATAATGTCACATTG